>NC_046988.1:4867500-4940000 GCF_009769545.1 Cyclopterus lumpus
GAAATAACTAACACCATCTGCATTCTGGTCTGCTTGTAACAGCAGATGTACTTGACACAAGTCAAATCATTACTTATGCACATATTCATGTTTGTTTGTTTTGTTGCATCATTTATGACGGTGCAGGGACACAGGACGCCACAGTTTGGAGTCTTTGTGTATTTGCACTTTCTGAATAGTTTTATTTTTGGCCCTCATGTTGATTTTAAGTCTCAAGTTGAACACATTTATTTAGATAAGAAAAATAATATGGTAAAAAAACGTTAATTAATCATATCATTTAATATTATGTTATGGCTATAGTTGAGTGATGATGGAATAAATTGAGTTGTTTTTTTGGGGTGTAAACCTATAACAATCTATTCCTTTCGAATGCCTCCTTTCTCTTCAATGCTTTAATCATGCATCTGAATAATATCTTCGTTTGGGGGATTTTCCAAACAAACATGGACATACGTGAATGTTTGTGCTTGAATCAGCATGTTTAGGTATTTCTGCAGACCCCGTCCCGTCTCCGTGCCATCCCGTGAATATTAGACTCGCCCCGCCTTCACGTCTCCTTGAGCGAGCTGATGTGCTTTGGGTTCTCGCCTTTAGAGGTGCCGGAGACGCCTCTGCCCGGGCAGACCCAGGACATGCTGCAGCGAGGACGGGCCATCGCGCGCATGCCATACATGAATATGCGTGCTAATCGGCTAAAT
Source organism: Cyclopterus lumpus (assembly GCF_009769545.1). NCBI lineage: Eukaryota > Metazoa > Chordata > Actinopteri > Perciformes > Cyclopteridae > Cyclopterus > Cyclopterus lumpus. Next base: position 4,868,202 of record NC_046988.1, read on the forward strand.
CTGGCGTGGGCTTCTTTGGTTGGGCTGAAACTCTAGAACAACAACACCTCCATCGCATGAGAGCGCACTAAAAGGACCGCAAAGGTCGATAATAAATGGAGGTGAATGGTGAGCTGCAGACCCTGTGAGGCATATTGTAATAAATGAGGTGCTTTTAAGACCAGCTCTCTTTACACACACCCCACCCCCACCTGTGTGACGTGCCTTTTAATAGGGTTTTAATAATGTGTCGACCACTTCATGGGTGATTTCAGCCGGGCAGTCTGATTGGTCTCAGACACCCTCCAGCTCCATTATGCACCTCAAGCTGTGCTTTCTCTGGTTGTGAGGCCAACTCCTGTCTTTTCTGCTCTTTTTTGCTCTTTTTCTTTTGTGTGTGTTTAAACCGTGTGCACTAGTTGAAGTTAATGCAGCACACGTGTTGTGTGGAGCTGGTACACACAGTAGCAATCCTCTACCTAACAGTCTTAAGAAGACAGGCTGGTCTTCTGCCCTGAAGTTCCACCTGTGCAGAACCAAAACAAGACATTCAATGCCTGGCATTTAATAAGGACCCCAACAACCCGCCCGGCCGGATGCTGCGATGTGAAGCGGAGGGCATCGTGGAGGTGGCGTTGCGATCGGCATGTTTGTACATGAAGAGGTGAGGCTGACCTGTACAGGCAGGAAACGGAAAGCACCTTCCAGAGGAAGGAGGTCTTTGTTCCTAATCACAAGTAATTACAGGGTACAGAACGGGCTCCGGCTGTCAAAAGCCCGGTTCTAATGGGCTCTGATGAGGCAAACAAACTCTTCTGCATTAAATCTGATTGTGTCGCTTTGGAACGTGAAACTAAACTAATTTTATTCACTGCATGATTAATGTCCGGGGCAGTGGTTCTCCACTGGCCCGGGGAAGTGGTTCTCAACCGGTCCGGGGCAGTGGTTCTCAACCGGTCCGGGGCAGTGGTTCTCAACTGGTCCGGGACAGTGGTTCTCAACCGGTCCGGGGCAGTGGTTCTCAACCGGTCCGGGGCAGTGGTTCTCCACCGGTCCGGGGCAGTGGTTCTCCACTGGCCCGGGGAAGTGGTTCTCAACTGGTCCGGGACAGTGGTTCTCAACCGGTCCGGGGAAGTGGTTCTCCACTGGTCCGGGGCAGTGGTTCTCAACCGGTCCGGGACAGTGGTTCTCAACCGGTCCGGGGAAGTGGTTCTCCACCGGTCCGGGGCAGTGGTTCTCAACTGGTCCGGGACAGTGGTTCTCAACCAGTCCGGGGCAGTGGTTCTCAACCGGTCCGGGGAAGTGGTTCTCCACTGGTCCGGGGCAGTGGTTCTCAACCGGTCCGGGACAGTAGTTCTCCACTGGTCCGGGGCAGTGGTTCTCAACTCTCAGCTCTCCGTCTGAAGAACGTTCCCCACTGAACTCCTGCTGCAAGCGGTCCTCTCTCCAGGATTGGAGTTGAGGTTTTATCGCTGCAGCGTATGCATGAGCCTTTTATGAGGTGACGCGAGGGAGAAGAAGAGCGCTGCAGATGGAAGCGTTGCAGTGCAGCATGATAGCTGCTACATGTCGGGCTGCTGTGAGTTGGACTCACAAGCAAAGTTAACTTGCATTTGACCACATTTAAAAGTATTACTGTATTATTATTTTTGCGAGACAGTTGAAGAACATGTTCAGACACTCTACTAGTCTTTCAAATACATCTTTAGAAAAAAAATACTTCTCCATAACTTTCGCTACAGGCTAGCGGCTGGCCGAGTGTCTTCTTCTGCCTATTGGAGCTTGTAAAACAACCGACTGACGCATTACCGCCACCAAGTGGTGGGAAGCTGTATTGTAACTGAGCGTCTCATGGATAGCAGTACTACCTCTGGTGTCTTCAATTGATAACCTATGCGGCCCCGCGGCCCACAGGTGGTGCTCGTGGCCCAATCAGAATCACTGCTTTAGTACATGCTTAATTAAATGTACATGTAAGTTAGTCACCGCTGCTAAAACAAGAGCGGAACAATTGTTTACAAGATAACAAAGTTCTTCTTATATCTAGCCTCTTAATTATTCTCTCAAAGGTCATCAAATAGATGCATTTCACTTTACAATGTACAACATTTCCCCCCCATAGTCCTAGTGGGAACCGCCGGTAGCAGCAGCAGTAGTCGTGGTACCCAAAGTAGTGTTGGGGAACAGCAGGTATACTGTAGTTACCACGGCAGTAGCAACGGTAGTACTAGTGCTCATATATTACTAATATATAATAATAGATATCTTGTTGTCTTACCGAGTGTCGGGTCGTACTCCCAGATGAAGCGTCGGGTCAGAAGTCTCACCACCAAAGCTGTGGAGAAGAAAATGCAACATGTTCAGAATAAACAGCACAGGAAACACTTGTAGGAGTTTGTCATTCAGCATATTGTGTGTGTGGATTTCACTTGGCCTGACAACATGTCTACTTTCATAGCTAATCACCTGTAGAGACCAGATCCGAACCACTTTCATACACTTCTCATCTAGATGCTAACACCTATTTCTACACTTCCAGACCAGTAAGGCGGAATCAGAGCAGCACCTCAGGATGAAACTTCGGCTCTCGAAGGTTCAGCGTGAGCTTTTTCGGCTTTTATGGGATGGTAAGCCAGCTCTTCATAGCGCCAGCCTTCATCACAAGTAAACACAACAACATCCCCGGCAGCCAGTGACTCACTCTCTCTCTCAATGAATTACCATCAACAGGTAACACGTCGATCTCCTTCATTCAGACAGATGTAGGATACCGTGTGAACCAAACCATCTGTGTGCTCTTGGCTGATTTGAAGTGTGGACTATTTTGAGGGAAGCCAGGGAAGTGCGGAAAAAATTACTCGCTACAGGCCTGAGTGACTCGTTACAGAGTGACTTGCTACAGAGTGACTCGCTACAGAGTGACTCGCTACAGAGTGACTCGCTACAGGCCTGAGTGACTCGTTACAGAGTGACTTGTTACAGAGTGACTTGTTACAGAGTGACTCGTTACAGAGTGACTCGCTACAGAGTGACTCGCTACAGGCCTGAGTGACTCGTTACAGAGTGACTTGTTACAGAGTGACTCGTTACAGAGTGACTCGCTACAGAGTGACTCGCTACAGGCCTGAGTGACTCGTTACAGAGTGACTTGCTACAGGCCTGAGTGACTCGTTACAGAGTGACTCGCTACAGAGTGACTCGCTACAGGCCTGAGTGACTCGCTACAGAGTGACTCGCTACAGGCCTGAGTGACTCGTTACAGAGTGACTCGTTACAGAGTGACTCGCTACAGAGTGACTCGCTACAGAGTGACTCGCTACAGAGTGACTCGCTACAGGCCTGAGTGACTCGCTACAGAGTGACTCGCTACAGAGTGACTCACTACAGGCCTGAGTGACTCGTTACAGAGTGACTCGCTACAGAGTGACTCGCTACAGAGTGACTCGCTACAGAGTGACTCGCTACAGGCCTGAGGGACTCGCTACGTGTGTGTGTGTGTTTTATTTCACTCATAATTAGCCACGACAAGGACCGATAAGGAAACCTCTTATGTACCACAGTGCCAGTCTTTGAGCTCAGCGTTTGACCGCTGCTAAAAGGTTTCAATTTGTCTCCCGCACATCTGAACTGGCAGTCACGACATGTAGGAGGCCGTTGCTTATTTGAAGTGAACTATTTTGAGGAAAGCCGGAGAAGTGCGGAAAAAGTGACTCGCTACAGGCCAGAGTGACTCACTACAGGCCAGAGTGGCTCGCTACAGGCCAGAGTGGCAAGAGCCCGTTGTTACCCTGATGTTGTTGCTTTTCTCCTTGTCGGTGAACCACATTTCCCTTTCTTTCCTAACCAAATTTCCCGCTGAGGTTATTCCATGTGGTTTCTGCCACAGTGGCCTGGACTCCTCCAGGTGGATGGAACAAACCAAATGGGGTGTGAAGCCCTTTCCTCATTAGAGGTAACTGTATCTCCTGCTTTTCTCCGCCACCAAAAGAAATGTACACATGGAAAGAGAGCAGCCTTTGTTAACCTGCGTCAATATGGACATTGTGGCCCAGGCTCACTGCAGCTTTGTGGAGATGTGTTCTGTATCAACAAGCTGACCTGATCACAAAGAAAGGAGATTCGCTGGCTGTGTGCGGCGAGAGGAGAGCCGAGAACAGCGCTGGTCAAAGAAATGAAGCCTCTTTGCACCGGTCACAGGCAGCCTATCGCTGCTCTGGTATCTTAGACGGCACCCCATGTGTCATTCAAATCAGCTGCTGTTAGGGCTGGTTGTCGTTGAGAAAAGAAATTAGATACCAATGCCTCGTGGTAGCGATACAAATAGAATACTTCATTTGATACCTTGTTTTTTTTCTTCTTCATCATTAGATCCCCATCACGTGAATGGAAGCATTCAATGTTCTGTATTACAGCCGTACTTTGAAACATGTTGGTGGCGTCACAGGATGCTGAACTGCCAACTGCATCAACTCGACTTCGCCACATCAGACTGAACGGGCAGCGGGTGTGTCGATACTTCTTGTTACTGGGTTATCGAGTGCCAATACACAGCACCAGTTGCTATCATCACGATCATACAAAAGAACAACAGCTCAGCAGAAGTAACGGTTTTCCGTCCACAAACGTCACTTCAGATGTAAAGGTACCAAAACTATTGAAACCATTTACAGACCGTCAAACTGACAACAGCCTGTTACGTTAGTTAGTGCTTCTCACTCATACATGGTCGGTGACACAAACATAAAAACACAAAACTGATTAATACTAACGCCACATCACGCATGGTGTAACCTTGCATGATATATATCATGCTTTGGTGTAAATAGTAAACAGGACATGGTGCCGTCTTGACAAGGCGCTTCGGGATGCTCTCGGGGGAATGCAGGCTTTGACCAAAGGTCAGCCAAAACACATTATGAAAATCAACGTTTTTTTGTAATCAAGCCTGACTTTGGCACTGACACCATGCACTGTCACGTCTATCACGAGGTGTGGTGAGGCAGGAGCTCAGGTGCAGAGGAAGTTGGCAGGAGTCCAGGTAACGTGAAACAAAAGAAGTTTTTACTGAAAAAAAACACATGGAAAAACTCAGGCTGGAAAGTGAAGTCACACAAAAGACTAACAGGGAACTACAAGAACTAATGGGAAATAACAACGATTAAACAACATGACTAAACACAACAATCTGGCAGGGGACAAGGGAAAGAATACATATATACACACACTACCGTTCAGAAGTTTGGGGTCACCCAGACAATTCCGTGTTTTCCATGAAAACTCACACTTTTATTTATCAAATGAGTTGCAAAATTAATAGAAAATATAGTCAAGACATTGTCAAGGCTAGAAATAATGATTTTTATTTGAAATATTAATTTTGTTCTTCAAACTTTGCTTTCATCAAACAATGCTCCATTTGCAGCAGTTGTATAGCTTCTCTCACTAGCATAACTGTTTCAGCTGTGCTAACATAATTGCACAATGGTTTTCAAGGGTGTTCTAATCATCCATTAGTCTTCTAAGAACACAAAGTACCATTAGAACACTGGACTGATAGTTGCTGGAAATGGGCCTCTATACACTTATGTAGATATTTCATTAAAAACCAGACGTTTCCACCTAGAATAGTCATTTACCACATTAACAATGTGTAGAGTGTATTTCTGATTAATTTAATGTTATCTTCATTTAAAAAAAGTCACATTTCTAAGTGACCCCAAACTTTTGAACGGTAGTGTATAGATATGGGGGAAAACACAGGTGTAGGGCATGAGTAATTAAGGAGGCAGAGGAGTGGCTGAGGGCAGGTGAAGGGAATGAGTAATCAACAGACACTGGGGAGACAGACAGAACTAACAGGGTGTTACATGCACAAGGAATATATTTCATCATCTGAAGAATGACAAACATTTAGGCCTATATGCACCTTTTCATCACAGGCATTTGTATCGTCACCTTTCTATACAGCGTTGGGGCATACATCACAGAGCAGGAGGAGCTGTTGTTGTTAGATTCCCTGCCAAGTTAACCTGAGCTTTTTGCCATATAATATCTGGCATTCTGACTAAATCAATACCCTCGTGTCCTTCTGGAGCTCGGCTGCTGTGTTTCTCACATTCTCACGACGTTGATATTTCCCAATGAACGGCTAGTGCAGCCGAAGAGAAGAAAAAAAAGATCAGATTTTATTAAATTCTACGTCCCAGACTTCACAGGGCCCCGCTCTTGAGTGGATGGATAGAGTGCTGAGTTTTCAGATTTACGTCAAACGCATCATCCGCGGGAGGTGCTTTTGCCCAAAGGGACCTGATCACATTAGCAGCAGAATGTTGGACTAATTGCAAACAAAGCTAAAGCAATTAGCGGCGCCCGTGACCCTGTTCTGTGCCACTCATTGAACAGTCTGTATTGATGCCCCACGGCCATCAGACGGACACCCACTGCTCTTTGGTTCCCTTCGGCCACAACAACACCTCTTTACTGGCCGACGAGTCAAGCTCTCCCAGAGCTGCGCAGCTGCAGTCAACCTTTATACCTATTGTGTTCATGTCACGTCGGCTCATATCATCCGGGCCATTTGTGCAGATATGACTGTGGGAGAAATGGCTCGACTGGGTCTGACGGATGAATGCGACAGCGTGACGAGAAAAGTACCGGCAATTAATCTAAGAAAAGGTATGCAGAGCCAATTTCAAAGATGACCATTGGGATAAAAATGAGACATGGACTGCAACTTGACTTGATTTATCAGATGCATACATTTGATGCTTATTCCATATGTCTACTGTATATGGACTGAATGTTCTCAGTGCCTTCAGCTACTTTGTGAATTTCATCTCTGTTTAAGTGATGATAGTTCAGAAAGAATTAAGAATTGAATGAATTTAAATAATGAATCGGTGACCAGCCCTGATCTCACTGAGCTTGTCTCCAGCAGAAGAAAATCCGCTTAGGCCCCACTTCTGATTTAGACTGGTAATAATGTAGAAGAGTGAATCATTGACCAGACCAGCTGTTCCTGAGGTTTTAATGAATCTCCATCGGAAGAAATACAGACAATCGCTGCCCTGCTGTTGTGTTGGCAGAAAGGAAGCTCCACTTTACTTGTAAAATGCTTGTAAGGGACTTTTCAAATGTGTTAACCGGACTCTTCCACCATTCATTCTATGCTATAAATCTTTTCCTTTTGAGCTGCAAAGCACAATTGACATTTTTGTCAAGTAGTTTGAGATTGTAGGACTCATTACTGGACTAAATGACTATGCAATTTACTTTTTGAAGTAATCCTCCCTTGAATCAATATTCTCATTTACAAAGTTGCCGAGAACACCTGAGAGATTGTGTTGATGATTATTGATTCATGCTTTCTTGCAAATCCACTCGGTACTAAGAAAAGCATTTACACAAGGTGTAAGTAGACTAAATCATTCCGCTGTAAGATAATGAGAGCAACAACATGACGTGGAACAAAGAAAAGACGGTTGCTTCCAGGGTTCACGCAGATTAATTTACCTTTTTTTTAATTCATTCATTTTATAGTACTGTGATAAATCTGTTGCAGCAGCCGATTCTACTTTCTTGTTATTTACTGTAGCAGATGGAAACACATATGTACATTTGTGTCTGTGTCCAAATCGTACAGAAGCTCAACCTGCATTTCTCTCCTGTCTAAATATATACATTGTTGTATGGGCATGCTTCTTCACACACAGAGAGAAGTTTCTCAAAAGGCAATAATAACAGATTAGCTACAAAAGCACCCGAGCCACTTCCTGAACAGGAGGTCAGGCCACTGTTCCCAGTCTCAAAGCTTTCCCAGAGACTTCCTCTCACCACCAGTCTCTCCCTGGGGCAGACGTCTGTGTCCCCAACCACCAACAGCAAGCCTCTCTGGAACGGCGGGATAGACAAAAACTGGATTTTTTTTCACGATGAGGAATTATGTGAAGCCCCCACAGTGCCGGGGGAAATATTCAATCTCTGTCTACTGCCAAATATAAATGAGATCAAGTCAGACATCTTATCATCTCTGCCTCTTTCCAGATCAGATTACAGCTCGCTAATCAGGCTCCATTCATATTTATTCTAAGGTTGAACCAACCTTAGACTTGTGGGAAGTCTAAAGTGAGCCCAGTAACAATAACACACAAGGCAACAGTAAACATGTCATCTGCCATGAGTAATGGCGAAACTGTCTGGGCCAGTCAGGAACAAATACTTCACTTTGTGTGAGCTTGGTTATGGGAATTTATCTTTGTGTAAGGAATGGTTTAGTGTGTAATGTCATTTAGTGTAATGGTGTGTCTCTGCTCCGAAGTGGCTTCAATTGTTAGCGTGTCATGCTAACTTACACAGTCTAGCAACCCAACACCCCCCCAGATGATGTGGTATGTTTGCCAAACACATCGGTTAGTCCATATTCTAAAGGCCTTTTCTCTTGCAACAATAAAAGTCCAAACTAATCATATTGTGTTTACTTATACCTGTAATACAAGGATGATTAAGCTCTACACTGCAATTAGTGTGTGACGCTACTAGAAAGATATGTATTATGTATTAATTAAACAGGCATTTTATTAATACTGGTACTTAAAGGTGCTCAACGTTACACTCAAAGTATATTGATGGCCTCCACATGGCTCTCAACATGGCAACGGCTGAGTCCGTGGCTGCAGAGTTACGGGTGCTCACAGTACAAACTACCAGAGGGCGGGCACTACGCTTCCATGACAACGCTGAAACACCTTTTATTGTCTCATAAGCATGCTGCAGCTTTCATGGTGGCAAAATGAGAGGCATGGCTGCAAATATAATTACTCTTGCTGACCATCCACGGCTTGTTGACGAAGTGAATTTGGCAATATTTCACTTACATAACCGACAGTCGGGTCAAGTCCAAGGACAAAGTCATCTGTCAAAACATTTATAAACCTACGCAGACCAAATGGCATTAATAAAAACACGTTTTCTTCAATATTTCTCCTGATTTGTTGACGTGGTATCGATAACTGAGGCAAGGTATCATGTCTAAGTTATAATTGTTGTATCGTTGCAACATGCAACATGCAAGGCCATCTGGCCACCCAGCACATATTCAAACCCCTTTTACAAGTTTATCCTTTTAAAATGAGTCGGCTGTAAACATTAAAAAGATCAGCCGGAGACGGTTAAACCAACTCAGAGCTTACGTTAGCTTAATTAGCTAGTTAGCAACATGACAGCTGATGACAGGAGTCCTCTCAAATACTCATCTGTTAGAAACAAGACAGCTGCTCGTGTCTGCCTCTTTCAGACCTTGGTCGTAAACTGCATATGAGCCTTAGCAACAGTAACTAAAAGGGGAGGGGCTTAGCAAATGATCAATTGAGCCATCAGCTATCTGCTTCTCTCTCCTTTGTCAAGTCATTTTTTTCCATGGTGCTTAGTTACGCCTCAGGAATTTGATTATCCATGTGACCCAGATGGGAATTGAAAATATTTTTTTCCCAAAATACGAAACCAGTAATACTTTAAGAAATCTCATCATCGCTCTTGTTTGCCAGATCATCTTACAGCTGGCCAATCATCCCTTTTCTTCGACATTCCTAAACTCCATTCGTGACTGAGGGTTGCAGATTCCTGCTTATTACACATAATCATTTAAATGAATGAGATGTCGGGCATAATCAGAGCAACTGCTCCTCTGAGAATAATAGGCCAGCTTTCCACTTTTTGCCATGCTTGATTAGTCATTAGACAAGGGATAATTCATAATTAGGCCTATCTTTGTAAATAATAAACTACATATTTTAAATGAACAACCCTTGAGTGCTGAGCGGTTTTGCATGAACCCCTTTTAATCCTACACGTACCAATTTCCATCTAATATCGCAACCGCTAGAAAATTACCACTTGAGCAGCTGAGATCAGCGGTGGAAATTAACCTCTTAATATCGGCGTGAGCAGCTTCCAGTCTGTGGCTGGCAGACAGCCAACCCTTCAAAGGTCGTGCAGTAAACACATTCTCTCCGTCAAAAGATGGCTGCTGGAACGGTTTTGCAGCCTCAAGCCAACTTCTCATAATAAATCAAACTGCAATTAAGTCGTAGGCAGCAGTGTTTTACTCTCCTGAGCTCGTAAATATTCCCTCTGTAAATCTCTAATCCTCTGGGATTTGCTGCGATCCTGAGCAGTGTAATTAGATGAGCTGCTAATCTTTGCATCGGATTTCCTGCTACATGAACATACATGTGTATAATTAAAGACGTATGATACTGATGAAGTTGTCTGAACTTCTATTGCATATATTTCCGTAACGTGAAGGGTTTCAATATTAGCGGTAAACTCAAATAAAATGATCATCTGACTGCTGTTCCTCTCAGCTTTACGGAGCATTTTAGGTTCTCTCAGCTCATTGTTTTGGTTTTACAGATCGCTACTTGGCCGTCTCAATCCACTCCTTTTAATTGGTCTTTTTTCAATTATTCTTCAACACAATGTCCACCACCTGCCCAGCACCAAACGGCAGTCAAAGTTAGCAACTCGCTAAAAAATGAATGCCGATGTCGCTCTCAGTGAAATAATGTGTTTTTAATAAACTGTCATGAGTCCGTGTAAATAGATCCCATTTGTACCTTGTTGATGACTGGCCCTCTCACAAAATAATTTGGTCTGATCAAATTAGTTTTTCAGCATTTGAGATTACAGCTCATTTGAATTGGATGACCAGCTGTTGTCAGCCAGTCAAGAGTGAATGTGAGTCCTCACGTTCATTCAATCATAACTACAGTGACATCCACGGAGATTTGACTCGACTGATGACATTATTTGTCTTCCGAGCAGCTCCCTCTCTGGGAAATGACTATTTGACCTCAGGGGATAGACAACAGAATGTGAACACATGGTAGAAAAAAGATTTTGTTCTGATGTAACTTGTAATTACAGTGTTATTACAAGGATAGCAATTAGCTTTGACATGAGGTTTATCTGTCAGCCCTTTTGAATTTGAAAATCAACATGAGACCATTGACAGCTCCACTAATACCAAAGCACCACTTATAATACGAGTAGATGAAATCAAGCATTCTGATTGGTTGAGAGTCACGGGGTGTACTTTATTGAGCCATAAAATCCTGTACACCTGTTAACATTTATCTGAGCGTTACATATCAGTGCTCACTCAAAATAACGGGTCAATTTTTTGACTTTTGATGAGTGGTTAGCCGAAGAGGAACTTCAGGTGGACGTCATGCTACCATAGTTAAGAAAGAATTTGAGACCTATGAAATGTTGCGCAACGAAAAAAACACTGCCAGCCAAACGAAGTGGGCAATTAACTGCTTCACCAACTGGTGCAAAGAGATGGGGGAAACAGTCGACCTGAAGACCATAACCAGAGAAGATATGAATGAAATACTGCAGGATTTCTATGGCACTGTGCGCAATGGAAAGGGTGACCACTACGGGATCAGCAGTCACGTCTGCCTGCGTTCGGGACTGAACAGATACGTCAATGATCCACCATTGAGTCGTGCTGGTGTTTGATGAAAGACAGCGCGCGTTCACGTCCTCAAACAATGTTTTTGTTGGCGTTGTAAAAACCCGTAGACGACAGCGACACGACAAAACAAAATATCATGGATCCATACCAGCCTGCGATCTAGCCACGATAAAGGCCTCACTGGATCCGACCACACCAGAGGGTCTATAGAAAAGTCCGGTTAGATATCCAACTGCACTTTGGACCATTAGGGAAGGAAGGTAACCGCCAGCTGACCCCAGGGTCGTTCTCAGTTTTCACTGGTGCAAACTCTTTCTAATGCTGGGTTGGAAGCAAGAGAAATCATGGCAGTGAGTGGACATAAATCTGAAAGCTCCCTTCAAAGCTACTAGGCACCAAATCTCAATGAAAGACAGCGTTGAAGTAATATCCTTGCTGGAGGAGGCACTTCACCGGCAAAGAGAGCAAGAGCGGTCGGAAGCGATATCATCAGAGACGAAGGGGACATGAGAAACGTTTTCCACGGATGCACAAGTAACGTTAATGGAGATATCCAAATAAACATTTTAATGGAAACTTTTATAAAATGAGCAATGTGAATGAATGAGATGGTGCGAGATCTAGCTAGGCTAACAAACGGGATGTTCCCAATGCTGTTAGTCTGTTGCATAGCAACAGCCCCACACACGGGGACTATTTTCTCTCGGCTACTGAAATGCGACACACAAAGTTTGGTGGCTACAACTATTTTATGCTGAAAGGCAGCTTACTATTTACTTACTATTTATATTATAAAAGCAATAAGGTCCTCGAGGCAGTACTGTATTGTCAATAATGTCCTGTACAGACATTATTGACAATACAGTACTGCCTCGAGGACCTTATTGCTTAACTAACACCCACGAGAGCTGCGTTGAACAAACTATTGGAGCTGGACTGAACCTGATAATAGTCCTGCGCTCACGTCAAGCTCAAAGTGGTCCGTTCACCCTCTGAGAAGCTTTTCTGTGCCTTGTGCAGCATTGCAACTGTCCAATACCCCTTCGGTTTGAACAACTACACACCGTAACATATCAAGTTCAATTTGAATGGCGGTAAAGGTCGGACCAACTCCCCTCCGCTCCACTTTGGGCGAGCTCCACGAGCACACAATGGCCGAGAGACGGAGAGAGAGGGGGCCCTGCCGCTCTGTAAAATGGGACGCCATGTGAAACCTTTGATTTCACATCTCCGGAGACGCTAAAGGACGGCCCCCTTGCGGTCGCGGGGTTAGAGCGGGGAAGGGCGTGCGCATTCTAGCGCCGCATTCATCCCTTTAATTTAGTCCCGGACAATACCGCCACAGCGCTATTCATCAGGAACCATCTGTGAGGCAGATGAGGGCCGAGGTGCTGTGGCAACCACGCCTGTGGAGAGAGATCTCCACTATGATCACGCACGGGGAGGCGAAGCTCCGTGTGTGTGGAGTGGAGCTGCGGAAAAGTGGGGAACCTACTTCCTCCATGAAGGCTGTCGACCCGGGTGTTGTAGCTTTTTATACGACGACCTGTGTTGTCCACACTGCAGCGGCAGAAAAAAGTGGCAGTGAGAGGAAAACGTTCACATCATCACCGGAGACATCTTTCTAAGATGCCTAGTTGCCGTTGTTCAAATCTGATCAAAACATTTATATTAGCAGTGCTTCTTGTAAAGTGATGCTGGGTAGGATTTATTAATTAAGGACAGATCTGGGCTGATCCTGGTTTTGTTTGTTGTCATGCGGACAGAGACTGGAAATTACTTGACATGTGACATGAAATTAATGTATAAACCAAATACTGTGGCCCTGACAATTAAACATTAACCTGAAACGTGGCTCATTCGGAAGCAATACAAAAAAACACTTAATGGATCTATTATGAATTGTTAAAGGGGTGCTATTCTCCATACAGTATGGTTGCTAAAGCAACAAGGATAATAACAAGCGGTGACTCACGCACCGGACCAAGGACAGCGGCTCGGTGAATGGAGACAATATGTGGAGGCCGAGGCGAGTCGGAGGCGTGCACTAAAAATAATTGAACAGAAGAAATAGACACAACTAAATCGAGAAGCCTGTGTGCAGACATCTCCCTTTATGGGTCCGCTGCATCTGTGCATGTGTCCGGGGACGTCTGATTACTTTGCTGGTATTTATACTGACTAGAGGCACAGAACATTGGCTACCAGGAGCTCCGCTCCACAGAAATACATCCTTTCTTTGGTTGTGTGTGTGTGTGTGTGTGTGTGTGTGTGTGTGTGCCAGGTGAATAGAAACAGTGGGGGGGGGGGCAAGATGGCCTTTCGATAGCTCAAATAGATAAGGTGAGGCTTGTTTCTAGGGACAAAAGCGGAGGAGGACGGGAGAAAGACGAGCGGCGTGTGGGGACGCAGAGGGAATTCATGTTCTCTTGACAGGTTAGAGAAACCTCGGAGCTGCTGAGGCCCAAAGGCACTGAGAGCTTTGAAGTGCACCTATAATTGTCCCATTCTACCGAGGTACTGTGGAGTTGTTTCTGCAGCCGCAGTACCTGTTTGCAAAGAGCTAAAGATTCTTTTTTTTAAAGCTGAGCTGTTTTCCACCCAGATATTTTATTAAAGAAACAAAATCCTTAATCAATAATAAAACTACTTCTGTTGCTTTCACTGTTTAACGGTTGGTCATATCAGCCGTCACCACATAACGTCAACTCTGTAATGTGATGGTAAAACTTGATTTTACTGAGCCAAAGACTGTTAACGAGGCAACAGAAGCTTCCCTCTGTATAATTGTTTCACTCGGTATAACTCGGTTATTACCTTCAGAGAGTTTGGGCCTTCGGGCAGCCGTAAAAAAAGGGACTGATTGCATCTACCTGCCAACAAGAAGGGCTGCTCCTTAGTTAGAGGCCCAATTCCAATCTCCACACTCACCGTGATGCATTGTCCTAATTCAGTTCTCATTCAGACGAGTGTTTGTACATAAAGCTGCAGCTTTACATACGCTCAGCTGTGAGGTTAAATAGGCGATCGCAACAATTACAATAATAATTTCTCGCTTCAGTGCTTATTTTCAAGGCTAAATGCACCTTTTATCATTCAGATGAGCGTGTTGCCGTAAGAGGGAACAGAGTGATGGGATACAGCTGATAATGTAATACACCTGAGCTACATTAAAGCTTTCAGAGCATTCAGTACGCAACCAGTTGAATCTATCGGGGTTTAATTAATTATCTCACATTAATTTGTTATGGATTATCTCCGTTGGTGCACCTTGCTCATATTGATTTATAGCAACGGGCTTGATGCTACTGTTATCATTTAATATATGCTAAATTAGGAAAATCAAAGCGTCAATGCTGCACTGGCAACATGCAAGACGAGTTCCTCAGTGGCCAAAGCTGTTTACATGTAAAACAGAGAGTCACATATTTGAATGGAATCCAATTAAAACGGTATCAACAACTTTCTTTTGGGCCACTTGGGTTCAATAGAACAATCTGGAAAGATAAAAATGTTCCCACCTTCAAAGGTTGATATGACTAATGCATTGACAAAAGTAATTCATACACAGAGGAAAGGAACATTAGTATTCATGTGGAGATAATATCTGGCTAAATGCTCCATGTTCTTTGGTTTAGTCGCTAACTTTGAAAAGACTGCTGTTTGGTGCCGGCGAGGTTTATCAGAGCTCCTCCACTGGAAGCAGTCCAAAAAACGCTTTGTAGAGGTAGCGACTCACATTACAATCCATTGTTAAGTTATTCATTTGTGCAGCTTTAGTGTGATTGCTTCTCCTTTTTGTTATTCCTTAGATTTAATTGCCCCACGATAAAACCAAGGAAAGAATGGGTGTTAAAGACAAAAGCACGATTTCTTTCAGACAAAGCAAAAGTCATCCAAGTCTAAAAAAAACACTGATTTCTGTATAACATGCAGCTCAGATAAAACTCTTGGATGAAGAATTAATAACGTGGAACTTCTCTGTCTTGCTTCAGAGGTTCCCGTCTCCAAATATGTCTTCCCCATCCTTTTAAAATACTTTACTAAAGCAGTTTTCCGTCTTCGCACACTCCCACAGCTTCCACACAGCGACAGGAAATAGCTCGGAAACTGCTTCCTTTACACATAATTCATCTCCCAAAAGAATCCTGTTCAATATCACAATCTAGTGTTCCTCCTTTACATCGGTTGTACTGTTGTACTGTTGCTACTTGACCTCAGCCACACAGCGGCAAGATGAGTCTGAACTCAAACTGAACAAAGCTCAAGTCGACCAAAATCTTATGCAACGCGCCCGCTAATCAGTACATGAAAGGCACTTAAGGATCTGAACACTTACGTCCCCGCGGTTGCTCGTGAACCTTTTCGGATCTCTTATCCAAAAGAGTCAAATCTACCTCTTGCGCGCTGATTAGAGCACTTGTGCGGCAGCATAATGCATTCGATGAGTCATGGCTTTCTCACCGGCTCCGACACGCAGCACGTAATCACCGGGAGTCCAAACAGCCAGCCAGCTCCACAGCCGTGTGCTCTCTCGGCTGTCGGAGGCCCGAGACGTGCGGCAGGACGAGCGCCCGTCCCCGACCTCTGCGTCCCGCTAATTGCCCGGTGGTGCAGAGCGAGGGAGCTGCGCACAGAAACCCCCCGATGGATGTTATTTGATTACTTTTTCAGGGCTTTCGTTTCCTCCAGCGGGCATCGCAGGAAGTTGATTTTGGAAGCAGCATGATCACCCGCAATAGTGATTTGAGTGTAAACGATTGACCGGGCCTCATTTCAGCACGAGGTCTATTGCAAAGTCGTTATGTAACATTGTTAAAACCATTTAGAGACCGGCTAATATCGCCTTCATTGACTGTATCTCATTAACATGAATTAGAGTTCCAAATGCACTACAATTATAAAAAATATTGAAATAAGGGAAGTAATCTGCATGACTTGGTCACCGTTTGTGGAATGTGTTTACAAGAAAACTCATTGGTGTGTTACCTCACACATCTTAGGCTCCTCAGCCGGATAGTCTTTAGTCTAACAATCTAATATTATATTAATGGTAATAATAATTAGGGTTGCAAAGGGGCGGAAAGTTTCCGGTAAATTTCCGGAAAGTTTCCTCGGGAATTTTGAAAAATAAAAGTTTCTTTGCAAAAGCATATGCATAAATGTAGTTGAGAACAAGACTATGCACTCCTAGCTCAGCTGGACCCTGAATGCAGCTGGTTGGGAACATTGTCTGACAGAAACATAAACATAAAACGTTCTGTTGTTTTTGACCGTCTTTGTTATCAGTGTTGTCTGAACGTTCCAGCCCTTTGCCTGGCAAGTGTGAGAGCGCCGAGTTGCGTAGAGGCCAAGAGCGGTATTGCAGACAGATAGAGATTTCAATTATAGCTCGTAACATATTGAAAAATATTACTGAACTAGTTCATTTTTTGGAGCTTAGTTCAAAATGTTGAATTATGAACTATGAACTAAACTAGTTTATTTTAAAATGTGTGAACTATGAACTGAACTAGTTCATGTAGAAAGTGAACTCTCCCAACACTGTTTGTCATTACCTAGCATATTGATTACTTGGTAAACTGAAGCCATGTTCATTTTAATACCAAGTTTATTTGTATACAGTAGACTAACTTTTTACAGCAGTGAGGAGGACGTTGATGAGGTCCAGGAAGAAAGCATTTAGACCTGAAAGGATTCAGGGAAAAACACAAAAAAAAAAAAAAAAAATTGTGTTGGGGGGTGGTGATCATAGGGAATACACCTTTTTTATTCAACGTTCATGTTTTTGTTATTAGATTTAAAGAATAAAGTTCTACTCACAAAATGTCAAAAAAGTCAAAAATGTCATTTTTAAAAGTTGTATTATAAATATTTGCATGCATGTCTGCTTATGACAAGGTACATACAGTTAAATTACCCCAAAATGTCCAGTTTATTCCCGTTAATTCCCGTGGAAAGTTTCCAACTTTGAATATTCCCGGAATTTTGCAACCCTGATAATAATATGTCACAGTGTCTGACAAGTGATCAGTAAGAAGTGGTGTGCAGAGGAAGCGCAGACCAAACTGTACAAACCACACGGCATTTGGGATTTCTAACACCGCTTCTCACTCCAACACAGTAGCTGTCAGTCCGTCCGGCGCTGTTTGTTTTTGTGGCTTTGCCCTCTGAATGACATCGTGCTCCAGGCCGACACGTACATGAGGCTGATTCATGGTCCCTTCTTGAAGGTGGTGGTAAACTGTAGTGTTTCTGAGGCAGACACATGTTGGCCCGCTCCGTTGTTATTGTTCTGCTTTCTGGCCGTCAGACAGGCGGAATGTTTGGGGAGCGACGAGACGAGAGACGAGATGTTTTTACGAGCCGGCGCTTTGCACCCCATTAAGTTAATTTCCCAAAAGAGCGTCCAACCGTCTCGATATGTGAATTTGTGCCAGAGTTTTTCCCAAAAATAAAAAGCCGGGTTTTTCTTCATAACATTTGATCCCAAAAAAATGTGTTGGTAATTCTTAGTTTGTACTTTTGATTGCAAATATTTCACGAGGAAGGCAATGCATTCACCATTTTTGTTCGACCTCAAGGATATGTGCAATGTGTTTTAGTGAGTCGGGGCTGTTGTTTTGAACGCAACTTTGTTTGTTCGCAGTTCAGTTGCAGACACCGAGCAACGTTAGCATTCAGTGGGAGTGTCTCTGTGCCCCTTGGGAATGCAAGTCCAATATCCACTCTCATTTTAGCTCTGTTTTGTTCTCCTGGGGTAAATATCTGGCTCTTTAGCTGCTAAATGCTCCACTATGTTCAGCAGCTATTTACTGATTTACTGATGTTTCCAGCTTCCACTTCTGTCATTTGAACCATTGCTGTGATAAAATGTGCTGAACACAACGGAGGGAAAGAGAAGCTCCAAGCTCAGACATCGAGTCACTCTGCTCGTGAATCATTTACCGCTATGTTTTTCCTCTTATATGCGTCAGTAATAATAGTCAAATAAAAGTATTACAGATAAAGTCATCGGAGTATTAACTTCTCAAAACCTTGCTTGGTGACTATTGTATTTACTTGGTCTGTGTGTTGGAGGTGCAGTAATTGGACAAATGTATCTGATTTCCTGACCACAGTTTCCCTCTGCTGAGTCAATAAACCAAAAAGGCTGCAGAGTGCCAGAACATCCAGCTTGAGTTACGCTCTGCTCTTTATTGGGGCTGGATGGCTCCGCAGGAGTCCAGGTTCAGACCATCACGAAGGGCCCAGCAAACTCCCAGCGACGCCAAGGCCCCCAGCAGGTCTGCTCCTGCTCGTCAGGAACACATTCTTTCCACCCGGCAAGGGAGCAAACAGCTTCTGGACGTGAAGGATCACCACGAAAGCACAGATACGCTGAAGTCCAACTAAAATAAGAAACATCAGCATCACGTGAACACTAACTCACATGCACACGTACCGCTGTCCGAGGTCACGATGGAAACGCTGTTGGGTGAACAGGATTGTGTCCCAAGGGGCATCAAGCAGTGTTCCCATTGATTAGCTAGAATGTGGAGAAAGTCTATTTTGTCCCACTACTGTAAAAAACAAAGCGCTACTCAGCCAATGAAAGCACGCTAACCCATGAGTTAAGATGGTGATCGTGGTGGACGTAGCATTGTCATTGGGAGCATGGTTAGCGTGCTGGTGTTAGCGGTTAGCTCAAAGCATCGCTGTGTCCTCAGCACAGAGCTGTCGATTCTTAGTCTTGTTTTTAATCAATCGTTTGGCCTTTTAAAATGTCTCGGAGAATAGTAATCAAGTTTCCTTCAGGATGAAGGATGCCTTCAGATGGTTTCTTTTGTCCGACCAGTGGTCCGACAGTATTTTCTTGATGAGTGAACTTTTTGCGGTGTGGTTAACCGATTAGTCAACCGGTCCTCTCGGCCCTCTCTCGCTCTATTAGATCAAATGTACTTATGCCAGTAGGATTATCTCACACCTCCGACAAGTGGAGGTCAGAGTTCAGGAATTTTGTGTCTCGCACTTGGACACGTCAGCTGGGTAGGTAGGTGGTAGGTCCTCTGTTATTAGATACTGAGACGCATGAACCACAGAAGAGTGCTCAGTCCAACACACCAGAAGAAAACAAAAACAATGTGATATTGTGCATGAAGTGGGGGTGTCCGGCCCGATGTTTGCCCATTAAAAGGGAAGGCTGATTCATTAGCATCCGTGGGCTTCCACTAAAGGGGCTGTGTTGAGATGAGAGCCGTTCATTGTTGGAGGGATCACCCGGGCTACAGCGTCACATGTGACAACACTGACTACTGTCCTGCTGTGTGGCTGTTTTTGTGTGTTTAAATAAGAGCATGGGCTTGACTGAAAAGGATCAGGCAACTTCAATGAACCGCTCACGTGAAAAGGGAGTCGGTATTCAAGGCAATTTTCCGTAAAGCAAATAACAAACTCGTTTGGGGAACATGTTCTGCGCCGCAGTGCTATTTATTTTTTTGATGGAGAGGAGTGACAGGCTACATTAGCAGAGCGTCAGCCTCACTGCCGTGTTTTACAGCCACACTTATGAACTCTGCAGTTATTATACTTTTCAGTACAGCACTTGAGTTGACCTCCTCAGGCATTTTAATGGCCTCCTTCGACATGGAGGAGATCTCCAGGCATGTTTTTCAACAGCTGATTGCTACGCAGAAGCGATCCGTCTTGATTCGCGGCCGGCAGGGAACATGTGGTCCGTGTTATTGTCTCAGCTACCGGAGAACACATACGGGGCCCCGGCTGAGGCCGAGGGAACGCAGCTTACGGAGGAATGCCGACAAACCAGATGATAATGACTCAACTGACTAATCTGTGGGGAGCGAGGGCCTTTTCTGCCAGACCCCTGAAGATAACCTCCTCCCGTACCGCTGACCACGCAAAGAAAAAAGCACGAGGAGAAAATGTGGCGACTGTAAAAATACTGACAGGATGCTGGAGGAAAACATTAGGAAGCAGAGGTCACGCTGAGACGCACCGCGGCAACACAAACGAGGCCGAAAGGGGTAAAACACATCGTGAAACCCAACATCCAAGTTTAAGCCTTTTTAAATGGTGTCTGGAAAAAGTACCACTTCAAAGCCTTGCAAGTTTCCAGTCAAAGACAACTGTATTTAATAGAACCTGTGAAGGAGGGCGGACACCAACGTGAAACTATCGGAACACTTTCATCGAGCGGTTTACCTGACTTCCCCACCCCCGCTCTGCCGAAGACGGCCAGCTTCACCTCCGGGCTTTTGGCCATGACGGCAGCTGCGGCCAGCGAAGATCAGCGAACCGGTCAGTGAGCTCCGAGGTCAGCCGGTCATCCTCGCAGTGTCTGGGGAAAACACGGAGGACAAGTTTTAGAGTGTAGTCACCGTGCGCTTGTAGTTTTGATACTTAGGCACAGTTCAACGCGAACGACGTTGAACTGTCGTTAGATTTGATGCGCTTTTATTTTCCTCTCGGCCAGTATTACTACTTTTAGCTCCCACCACCGTTCATGTGAGTCACACAGTTATTTCTCAGTGTCCTCCAGTTGGAGGGCTTCCATTAGCAGAAGCATCATGCTGTGAATGACTGGACTGATAAAAAAAAAAAAAGCCTGTAGTGTCAAAAATCTTTTGTGTCAAAACAAATTAATTTTGTCCAAATACGGCTTGCGGGAAATGTAATTGTGGCCTTGAATATGTAGAACTCAAAGTACGCTTCCAAGGGAAAATGAGGTCCTCTACTCGGGAGACAAGACATTTATGAAACCCCATAAAACAATGCTATGTAGTACATATGAGGGCTGATTCAATATGAATTCATGTTGAAAAAAATATTTAAAAAACTGTTGATTGAATAACAATTTTCCATTATTCAGCAAACTAATTAAAACAAGATTAATTAACACTACACTAAAATTGTTTTGTGACTGTTTTGTTATACAGTAATATCGTGGGTAGAAAAGTATATTCTTACTGATGTCTGAAGTAAGTAAGTCAAGTAGGTTTGTTCCCTTTTTCTGGTTGATATTGATATGTGTCCATGCAGGTGTGAACACAACTGCAGCCTGTTAAAACCACCAGGCGCAGGTCTGTTTGATAAGGAAAACAACTGTGAAGTTATCTCACAATGAGATCATTGAGTCTAAACGTCTGCCTCAAACACTCAGGGACAGGGATTCCCAAATTGATTAATTGCACTGTGTTACAAAAACACTCAATCTGCGACCACAGGTGACAGAAGGCTCGGTTTTGAGAGCCAGTCTTCTGTCACTTCTCACTCATCCGTCTCTGTTGGTTGAAATGAGATACAGGCAAGAAAAAAGGGGCGAAAAACTGAAAACAGACGTTCAGCCTGATTCAATAAAAAGCTGAGAAATGTGTTTGTGTGTGTGTGTGCGTGTGTGTGTGTGTGTGTGTGTGTGTGTGTGTGTCGGTGCCAGAGACATGTTCGCCAGCTTCACCCTGGTTGAAGTTCTCAAGTGGAAAACCTCCAGCACTTCGCTTGCTCATCCGCTGCAGCACGCACTCCAGAGGTTGAGCTAACCTTTTCCCCTTTTTATACCAACACACGCACGCCCATATATGGTGCGGCTGCGTGCCGCTCGGTGTGGCTCAGGCTGGAGGTCGATCATCCATCTCTTTCTCTCTCTCTCTCTCAGCAGGGGCCATCGAGGCAACCGTCAGCGTCGTTAAATATTGTTATTTTTTACGATTATTAGTGTGGACTCCGAGATTGCCCCAACCAGACAAGCGCAGTCAAAACAGTGTGTTACACCGGGGGGGATGCTGTGATGGTAATAACAGTGAAACAGGAACATTTTGTTCCCTCCTTCTCGTTGAGTTTGAGGTTTTCTTAATCATTTTTTTAAAGCTTGTGCATTGAGCTTGGGCTTGAGGACTACCTTTACAAATGTGCGCCATATTTTTCCCATCATCCAATCAGAGCCGACTGGGCTTTATCGGGAGAAGGGGCTTAAAGAGACAGGCGCTAAAAAGAGGGGGAATACAGGTATATGTGTATTTTTAACATTAAAGCTAGTATAAATGTTCTGGTAGAAACCCAAAATGGAAGGATGAACCTGAAAACGAGCATGAAGTTCATTTAAGTTATCCGGGACTAACTCGATGGGGTCAAGAGCGACAAACTGCCGCATACATGGGATTGTCATTTTCAGCAACCGCCCCCAAACCGTCATGTTTACGCTCCAGAGACACAGACGCTGTTCGTCTCCGGTTTCCCAACGATGCCGTCCTGCCGACAGGGGCGTGGGATCAAAAAAACGCTTTTCATGTGTCGTTCTTCAGGGCCGTTACCTGGCCCGTATGTCAAATATGAAGCAATACAGTCTGCAGCCGGTTAGCTCAATGTGTCTGCCAGCACCTCTGGGGCCTAATAGTCCACACGTTGTATCTCGTTGTGAAGTACATGTGCATCTTAGAAATAGTCCAACACCTTGTTTCTTTTGTTGGTACGGGTTAAACAAACAAGATAAAACGTGTTAGAAAGCAGATTTCTCTATCATCAGACAGATGGCTCGCTGCCTCTCCTCGTCTTTACGCTCAGCTGAGACGCCCGGCTGCTGGTTGCAGCTTCATGTTCAGCCTCCGGACGTGTGAGTCGTCTCTGCTCACCCAATGCTCAGCAAGAGAGGGAAAAGAGTGTGTTCCCCTTCATGTTGGTTCCTGAATCCCTTCCACGTCTCAGCCAATGCTCATCTACTCGTGCAAAGCTTCTTCTTTTTGCTGCTGGTCAGATGGAGCCTGTGACTAAACTGCATAAAACCATCGGCTTCTGCGTGTTGATCAGAAATGAATCAGGCCAACTGAAAACTAACAAGAAAAATAACAAGTTCCGCCTAAATCTGATGTCACGTTGGCTGTAAATTGGTCATTAGATTAGATTTTTAGATTAGATTTTACTTTATTCATCCCCAGGGGGAAATTTGTTGAAGCAGCAGCAAAACATATTTTACAAATATACATATTTGCCCGGACATCCACAAGGGTGAGTGAGGCCCACGAGCAACACGACAGAAAGATGCGACTCGCCCGAGAAGGAGAGGAAGAACAAGGGCGGAAGGGAACGTCTTCAGTCATTGAGACACGTTGTGTGTAATGTCAACAGGAAATTACATTACATTACATGTCATTTAGCTGACGCTTTTATCCAAAGCGACTTACAATAAGTGCATTAAACCATGAGTCCAAACTCAGAACAACAAGAATCAAGCAAGTACAATTTCTTCAATAACGTCAAACTACAGAGTACTATCCGTAAGTGCCATTTAAGTGCTACTAAAGTGCTAAACAACAAAGTGCTATCGGTAAGGGACATTTAAGTGCTACTAAAGTGCTACTACGGCGCTACCTTCCCTATTCAAGGTATAGTCGAAAAAGATGTGTTTTTAGTTTGCGACGGAAGATGTAGAGACTTTCTGCTGTCCTGATGTCAATGGGGAGCTCATTCCACCAATGAGGAGCCAGCACAGCAAACAGTCGTGATTTTGTTGAAATGAACAGAATAGAACCCACAGAAACCGCCCGTAAGGCTCATTGATACATGTGTATTACTGTGAGCACACACACACACACACACACACACACACACACAGCAGTGTCTCTCCACTCAGTCATTCTTTTTCTTCACATTTTGCCATTAATGGCATTTATGGCATCCGCCCACTCCACCCACCATCCTGGCTCTCTCTCACATACACACTCACACACTCACTCACACACCTCAGTGGTCTCACTCTACGTCCATTGAAATGAGTCAGACTACTGCACAAAAAAAAATAATACGAATAATTTGAAATGGTCTCCAAAACAATGTATCCACACCTACACCTATCGTCACAATGACGCACTCCACACAAATAGTAACCACGGACAAACTTATGCAGAGTGCATCCGGGGAAGAAATGAGTGTGCAGTACACACTGAAAACAACACGTTTTGTTTGTATGACTGTCAGAGGACTGGTGCTGCTTCTCAGACTGAAGCAGGACCATTAGGTTGAGTCACTCTCACATCTACGTATAGCTGAAGTGTTTCTTTGACTCTTACATTATATATATATATATATATATATATATATATATATATATATATATATATATATATATATATATATATATATATACACATTCGATCCATGGTCATAATTCCACAGCACGGCTCAACAATGAACCTGCTGCCTCCTGCCTAGTTACCCATGGACCTTTGCTCCACAGGGACCCCATCCAAACTGTCAGAGTGGACACGAGTATATGTTTTATTCAGCTGTGTGCCCAGCTGGGGTTTCGTGTCATTTTTACCCTGAGAAATGAATCTGGGTGGTGGTGCCGCTGCGGTGCAGGGAGATTACAGGCCGAACCATGGGAGGAGACCTGCTGCACCGCACAGCTATACAAAGCCTGACGACCACAGGCCTGTCATCTGGGTGCACGCAGCAAACTGGTGCACTGCCTCCGGATGGGAATCAAGTCGGGGTGGGAGGGGGGAATGCAACAGAGGCCCACTCCCTGTTTTCATCCAGAGGGGACCGGTCTCTGTCTGATAGAATCTGGAACCAGCTTGATCAAACTCTTTCATCACAAGCACTCCTGCCTGAGAAGGTTTTTGTCTTTCTCCGTGTGTCGGCGGGACGAAAAACAAGCCTCTCTCTCTGAGTCATCCGCGGCTGAAGAAGTATATCAATCTTTGACTTAAGAAGCTGCAGAAATAGCACAACGTAGAATATACTCTGATGCAAGTTAAAGTCTAATTCAAGGTTTTACTTCATAGTTAAATAACAGAAGTATTTGGAACAAAGTGTATCGTTGAAGGCGCCCGCTGGACTTCTTGTGAACCAATAAAACACATTTGCATTACGTGGCGCTACCAGCACCCAAAACTTCAAAAGGTATACCTTCAAAGGGCACCTTTTGAAGTTTTTAAAGCCAGGGAGACACATTATAGTACGCCTACTTGTGTGTTAACAGCATCGTAATAGTTAAAGATGATTGTTTATTTTCCTTGTAAAATCTTGATTTAGTGGAGTAGCCAAAGAAGGAAAGTACAAGTGCCTCCGGATTGTACACGAGAGTACTTGAGTAAATGTACTTAGTTACATTCCTACACTGTCATTAACGTTTCACTTTATTGGGAGCAGGGTGCACTTGATCTACATAAGTGCATGTCAGTGTTGTTCCAGAGGACGCTGGTTTCCTTCCACCTTTTACTTCAGCTGGCATCACACGGCCTCCTTCAGGACCCCTGGGAGTCCCCATGCGGCCCGGTTTGGGAGGCCCCATGTGGGACGTGTCGACTGACCCTGAATCCCATTCAGATGCGCGTTATTACGCAACACTCCGAGCAGCTCGTGAATGCCAATTCCGTCCTCGAAGCGCAACAGGGGACCGCGGAGGAAGCTGAAGTAAACCCGCACATCCCTAAAGATTGAACCGGAGTTGCACTTCGATGGTTGCGTCAATAGACAAACTGAAATTGTTCACTTTTAGCATCACAAGTGACTGAATGGAAAGATTCGTCCAACTTTTAACTTGTCGCGTCGCTTTTCATCTTTAGAAATACGAAACAAACGCCACTGAGAAAACACAACTGAATATCAAGAAATACATGTTCATTTGAAGTCACGTGAATATTAAAACATGACCGCCAGTCAGATATATAATAGTGCATGACATGACCTCCCTTAAGGTCTCATCCTCAACCTCCTGGTCTCGATAAGAGGTTTGATAATGTCCGTGTCCAGAGGGGACGCGCACCTCGCATGAAAACGCCGACAGGGAGACTCACCCGCGACCGCTGAATGCAGAAGGATCTCCCGGTGATGACACGCTGATGAGAAAGAGAGAGAAATTCAAAAGAAAAACAACAAAAAGTGGCCAGGTCCGCTGATTTAAAAAAGGAGCTTCCCGCACGCAGATGCGGACGCAGCGCACCGCTGGATGGATGGAAGGAGGGAATAAAAACAGCTGGATGGACGGACTGGAAATGGGGCAAGGGGGCTGACGGGTGCCGAGCGGACAGACCGAGCTCTGACTGGGATGAATGAATCCCTCAAACGGGGGATCAGTGGAAATACACGGAGCGGAGCTGCTGGAGAACCCGACGCGCTGCTGCCTCGGACCGGACTGCTGCTGCTGCTGCCTGCTGCTGCTGCTGCATGCCGCTGCATCTACACACCGAGGGGCGGGCAGCGGCCTCTAGTGGCCGGGAGCGGTAGCGCAAGCTTCGGGCTTTTGACGAGCAAATCCACATTTAAATATGTCATTGTACTTAATTGCTATAATTTAAGATTTGTGGTGTAAAAAAAAGAAAAAGAAAATGCCACGTCACAATTTATTTCAGTGAGGGTCAAAACGTTGATGTTTCATGATCTCTGAACCACCAGGAAAGGAAGAGAAGTCATTATTCGTTTTACCGCTGGATTTTAGTCGAATGTGCAGTTATTTCCAAAACTGAAGAGGAATTTGACTTATTTCATGGTTCCACTCCATCACATCAATGAATTGGTAATTAGGTCAAGTATCTTGTGAACTAACCGGATTATTCCGCTCTTATACTCGGTCAAGTGAGCCGCCTCTATTCATGGTGTTACGGTACGGAGGCTCGTACGGCCCAAAAGCACGGAGATGTTTTGTCCAATTTGATATAACAAGTCAAAAACAACATTATTTTGGACATTATATGAAATAATATTATAATAACATATGAAATTACACTACTGTACTGTTTTTAATTGAAAGTCAGCTCAAATTCAATGATTCTATTCATAATTTCACAATATTATAACTGTTATTAAAGCAGATCCTTAAAAGGTTATATACAAATGATATATACAACCTATGTCCTGTTATTTTCAAAGGTTATATCAAACTTTCAATCAATTTCGGTTAAAGTTGATCCAGTTACTCTCCAGTTTTGAGTACATTTTAATATGATAATGTCACACTATGATGAAGGGAAGGACTTGGATGCATACTTGGATAGCATGGCACAGGGACCTGGCGATCACATACTACTGCAAAGGGCTGCTAAAATGTTTTTTGTTCGATTTTCTCACAGGGTTCTTTCCTCTTCTATCTCAGTTTAATACTGGGAACGTTTGTCTCTGTTGGTCCTTGGGCAAATTGCAGAGGGGCACGGAAAATATTATAAGTCAGATGTTTAGTCTCTTCATTTATTGAAAACATCAAGGAAGCTGAAAGAGAAAGAATCTTGAAGAAAAGGCTTCCTTAGACTCTCTATGGCTAGCTATGTGCTTCTTTGTGAATGCTGGTAAAGTTCTTGCCATATGGCTACTTCATGAATAGATTTTGTTATTTATAACTAAATCGTTTGTGTGTTGGAATATTGTTGTACATGCTGTTTTTGTTGTTGTTTTTTTACTTAATGGCTTACTTAAAATGATAATTAATAAACATGATCATTGATCAAACTTAATATCAATTGCAATAACTTTGTTACAATTTGAATTTTTACATGTCAGAGTTGTACTACTAGTTGCACGTTTGAAGATGACTGCCAAGATTCAGACTGGATATCCGTTCCTGATGATTCTCAACCGAAAATGGTTTCCTACAAAGTAGCAAAGGACGGCGCCGGCCAGGTCCAGATCACCACAAGCTTTCAACTTTATTCATTTGTGTCACATATTTCTCCTTTTAAACACTCTTATCCATCTTTTCTCAGATCACACTCGACATCCAGACACATCTCACTGTGGGCCAGGAGGCTCGGTCTAACTTCGCCTGTCAATTCTCCAGTTTCAGTGAGCTTTGTAGCCCACAAAGCCCTCCTCCACAGTTCCCACAATGCAGCTGCGTCCTTTCAAATAGCACACTTCCTGCTGAAGGTCAGTGACTTATGCATATAATAATCCAGTGAATTATATACCTGGTGATCAATAACTTTCACACTGTCACAAGAGTCCTGCAAGGTGAAAAAGTGAACAATACATATATTGTTACATCATTATGAGCAAGACGGTGACGCTCACTGTACTCTTCTCACCCGACAGGCCTGCCTGTCACAGTTAAGTTGAGACTTGGGACGACAGAATTGAGGGAACAACTGAAGCTGTCCAACTGCTCTGACATCAAGGGACCGCCAACGTCTGTCCTGTAAGTACATCGTCAGTCAGATGCATCACTGATGAAATGATCAGCTCCCAGGTATAGAAAACATAATTGAACCGTGTCTCTCTAACAATTCTTACTCTGAAAACCTAAGGGGAAAAGTACATGCGCTAAATCTCAGGAATCGGGCGGATCTGATACCCGGTGTGGCCAGTCACTACAACCTGACTGCCCAATATGTCTGAAACCCTTTTTCTCACTATAATGTCAGAAAAAAAACATAAATGAAAGGCAGTTTGTTGCATATAACACCATAACTGAATTCATGTCGGCATACAGATAACTAAAAGCTGTGAGGCTGTGTGTGTGTGTGGGTGGTTACTTCTTTCTCTCTTATAAGGCCACACAAGCTGATGGGAAATGTGGTCTTAATACATTATTTTAAGAAGAAAACACATTGTAGTGTCATGGGGAAAGAACATTACTTCCTGAAAGCAATGTCTTTCACCATTGCACCACTTCCTTTTTTTTAGATGCAGTATAGCTGAAAGTGTCACTAATGTCTTTTTACACTGTTGCTCGTTACAGTTAAAAAACAATTGATGTGCATCGAGAATTCTTGAAGGAACTAGGGTATTAAATTTTTTTTAATTAAATTTTTTCGTTGATATTCATGATCCACTGAGGATGCGTTAAGGGGTCGTGCACAGCCACGACCTGCAGGACATCAAAGCTCACAGAAACGATCAGGTGGGCCAGTAGACTGTCCCATTGTATGTCATGTTACATAATACTCATGCTGCATTCCAGTAGCATTATACTCTATTTATAATACGGGTAGATGAAATCAAGGATTCTGATTGGTTGAGAGTGAGTCACGGGGTGTACTTTATTCAGCCATAAAGTCCTGTACACCTGTTTACATTTATCTGAGCATTCCATATCAGTGCGCACTCAAAATAACAGGTAGATTTTGCATAGTCGTTAGTTTCGTTTCAAGCTGCAAAACACGTTTTGTGTGAACTTTGATATTTTGATTGTGGTTAGAAGAAGAGGAACTTCAGGTGGACGTCATGCTGCCATAGATAAGAAAGACATTGAGACCTATGAAATGTTGCGCAACGAAAAAAAGCTCCCTTCAAAGCTACTGGCACCAAATCTAAATGGAAAGACGGCGTTGGAGTGATAATAATAATAATAATAATAATAATAATAATAATAATAATAATAATAATATCCTTCTGGAGAAGGCACTTCCAACTCCGAGCCACCGGCAAAGAGAGCAAGAGCGGTCGGAAGCGATATCATCAGAGACGAAGGGGACATGAGAAACGTTTTCCACGGATGCACAAGTAACGTTAATGGAGATATCCAAATAAACATGAATAAACGTTAATGTTTAAATTAAATTGTATTGTATTGCAAGTGTCCCATTGTCATCTTTGTTATTTTAATGGAACCTTTATAAAATGAGCAATGTGAATGAATGAGATGGTGTGAGATCTAGCTAGGCTAACAAACGTGATGTTCCAATGCTGTTTGTCTGTTGCATAGCAACAGCCCTGCACACGGGGACTATTTTCTCTCGGCTACTGAAATGCGATACACAACGTTTGGTGGCTACAACTATTTTGTGCTGAAAGGCAGCTTACTATTTACTTACTATTTATAATGTCTCTGGCAACCGTATTATAAAAGCAATAAGGTCCTCGAGGCAGGACTGTACCGTCAATAATGTCAACAGGACATTATTGACGACACAGTCCTGCCTCTCGAACCTTATTGCTTAAATATAACACAGCGTTTTCTGCTGATACCGTGTATTATTTTTGGTGAGTACATTAAGTATGCTTGACTGATAAAGTGATTTATACTGTGATACACATGATGAAGTCTGCTATCAGTTCACCACTGTCACCGGCTGTTCATGTGGAAACTTTAATAATGTTATCTTTGTACTTTATTTATACTCTCACATACATTTATGTATCTGAAGTGCCTACCAACCAACAAACTGTCATCATAAAACCCAGTCACCCACTTGATCAGAAAAACATGTGATTCAACAAGCCGTTGAATTGGCTCCCATTCCTGTGTCACATGCAAACTCATGTTTGTTCAAGAATAGAATACATTTCATGGATTAAATGTTATTTGTCCGTGGGGTTGGTTTACATCAGAGCCTGTGTTTGTCTTTCAGTGTTGGTGATTATCTGTCTGTGGCAGAAGAGGCTCACTGCTGAGAGGAACACGCTCTAACGTTTTGCAACTCCATCAAGAGACGTCTCAAGTCAATTTTCTGTTAGTCCTTGAGAGACATTTTCTCCATGATTAACATGGTTACTGGAGTAAAGTTCGCTCTCTGGGTCACAAAACGATGTGGAAGCAACCTTCACGGCTTTTATATTGTCTTGCAACCGCTTTTAATATTGTTTAACTCAAGTTTAGATGGAGACCACTTCAAGAATTCAAATGTGTGTCCTAGAATAGAAACCACAGTTCAGACACATGTGATTGAAATGATCTTTTGAATGATAGAGACTGGAGATGAGGGACTTTTTTTTTTCTGTTAATGGTTTTTACCTAAAAGCTTCTCTTAAAAAAGAAGAAGAAGTGAATCATATTTTGTTCTGTGTGTTTAGCTTTCTTCTTTAATTCAACATATTTATTTGCGGACAAGGTTTTGGCACACAAAGAAAACATGAATACGGACAACAGCTCTTTCCTGGGCATCGTCTTTGATGTGTGATTGACACAATATTAAAGATAAAGAACTTACTCCATGAGAAGAATAACAAATACTATTAATATTCAGAACTTGATAGAAAACCAACTGGGTTGGTACACCGATTTAAAATATTTATTATTTCAAATCTCTAACTCCTAAGTTACACTGAGGCTCTTTCTGACCTCGACCCTGTGGAGAGAGTAAACGGTGAACTACAAACTGCGTCACGTGACTCGGTCAGAGATCAGAGAACGCCGACAGGTCGGCGCGAGCCACCTTCTGACTCTTAAGTAGCTAAATTAATAACCCTAAATATAAATGGAAAACGGAATAACGAACTGCAAAAGAAAATACATCGACGGAGCTACGTGGCAACAATGTTATTTATTCACACTTTAACCGCAGGAACTCACAGACTGAAGTAAGTAGCAATATTAACTTTTATTTTGCTAGCTGCAATAGCGGACCAGCTCAACCTACAGCAGGCTTTCTGAAAGTATGTAAGTTCAACAAATATATGTTCGACTTATTTTACTTATTTTAGGATATTTATTTTAAAAAGTGAGCGAGTCACGTTGCGGTGTTAGAGGCCTCGCTTGCATGCTAGTCTATATTGTGATAATGAAGCTAGCTAGCTTATATGATTTGTTCACCGTGACAAGCAAACGCATATAATATATACAACTCCACAACAATATAATAATGTTAGGTTTATTTGAGAAAAAAAATAAATACACATAAATATATTGCTGGTGAAAAGATGTTGCTAAATCTGCTTGGCATTGATGATAAATGATCATCTTGAGGCATATCTTTCAGCATCGCCTGCTTGGTCCTTGACGTTCAACAACTAGAGGGAAACAATTCCCAAAGCTGACGCTAGATGTCGTGTTTGCTGAACTGTAGTTTGAACAGTTTTGAAATGCGGGTTATCGGACCTGTAATCCAAATGTCGCCTCATGTTCAATGACTTAGATGATCGAGGAGCATCAAGTATGTCACGCAAACGAATCAAATGCTCTCTTAAATGGGACTCATTATACCTTCATGTGATGAGGAGTCTTTCTTTTGAAAACATGGTAAACAAATGAATAAATAAAATGGGACAAATGCAGCTGAGCGTAAACAGTAATGTTGCAGACTCAATACGTGTGTTAGTTTTCGGTGTTCTGCGGTTAGCGCTCCCTCCCACTTTTTAGCACTTCTCCTTTCACTGGAGGAGAGCAGCGCGCGCCATGAAGAGCGTCAGCGTGTGAGTGTTGCGCCGCCAGAAGATGATCCTGCTGCCGGGTCTGCTGCTCGTTCTCTGGGGAGAACCGGGTCGGTGCCTGGAGGAGAACGGAGGCTTCCTTTTTGAAGGAGACATCCGGCACTTCGCCGCGGCCACCAACGCGGTTTACGTCGCGACAGAGGAGAGGCTGTACCAGCTGAGCCACGACCTGACTCTGGTCCAGAGTCTGACTCAGAGGGGGGTCTTGACGGGTGGGCATCAAATCAACGATGCGAACTTTACCCGGTTCGGTGAGACGGAGAAGCGGAACGCAACTTTACGCGTCAACATTTTGTTGCCGCTGGTTGGGGATCAGTCTCTGATCAGCTGCGGAGTGATAGAGTGCGGTTACTGCGAAGTGTTGGACCTGAAGAACATTTCAAATGTGCTCTACAGGGAGCACATCCTGGTGGGGTCTCCGTGGACCAGCAGCGCGTCCATCGGGTTCCTGGTGGATGTGGAGCAGAAAAAAAACGAGACTTATATTCTGACTGCCAATCAGCAATATGATCCCCCAAAGAGCAGCTGCTCCTTCATAACTGAAGCGGTGAAGCTTCACAACACGAATGAGAATCAAGAAGGATCTATATTTTCTTTAAATGGAGACTTCACTACCTCTTCAATCAAACAAATCGTAGGCAAAGCTGAGTTTGTGGATGGATTTCAGATCAATTTAAACATTTATCTTTTCTCCAACCTGCCCTCAAGTGACAAGATCAACAAAGTCCGTCTCATTTGGCTCGAGGGTAAAAAAAACAAAAAGGAGACTCTCCAGTCTCTGCGGGGCGCAACCCTTCGTCTCTCTGGCGGCGGGGAAGGCAGCAGACTCCTCGCCTCCGCGGTGATCCCAGGTGGGCCGCCGGTGCTGTGGAGCGGCGTGTTCAGTGTGGACGGAGGACAAGCCAACACCCAGCTGGTGCTGTTTGACATCAGTCCGGATCTCAGCGGAGTCGCTGATGCAGATCCAGACTTCTGCAGTGTCTGCACCCCCGAGAAGACAATTGCAGATCAACAGGTTGTAGTGAATGAATGTTTTTAAATAAAGTTACACGACTAGAATCATGGGCTCTTTTCCCGCACTGACTACGTCTTCCACTCTACGTGAAAACAATCTAATGTTAGGACTCAGTATGTCCATACCTATGGGTCATAAAGACATCATACCAGCTGAGCTACTACTAATATGAATATGTATACTTCATATTATAATAAGTTTACAAAGTGCTTTGAGAGTGAAATCAATGAAATTATTTGAGACTTAATTACCTCATTATTCACATGATTGAAGTGTTTCCCTTTAAATGTTTGCGTGTGAATTACCACAGAAATAAGGTTAAAGTACATCAAAGTATAATCGTGTCTGCTGGTGACGGTAATCTTGAGGGCTGATTAAACAAGAAAAACTTTAATCAAAAAGGTGAGAAGTCCGTTCATGAGGCTCTTAGGGCGTTGGTTGCTATAGAGATGGTTGCAAAATAATTAAAATGTCACTTATTGTCACTGCACACTCGCCGACATGAATATTCATTCCAGAGCATACTGTGTGTACACAGCACTGAGACGCTGTGAACAAGGTGTAGTATCACTCACTGGATCCAGCGAGTTTTGTTGTTGGAATAAGGGGAATACAAAAATTACAAATTGTGTGTTTAGCATTTTTTATTAAGTGATTGATTTACATTTTCTCGAAATGTGTCTGAATAAAAAAAATTTTTTTTTATAATTAGGCATTGCTTATGGTAAGCAAATAAGCTGGGTGTACTGGGGCTTCAGTCATGATAGACAAGACTGCACATGACGATAGATCATATTCAATGGGATGTGTGTGTCCACATATATTATCTTCTTTTTCTTTTGCTGATGATATTTAATGCGTATGCCAGAGCGTTCTTGTTGCAGCTTACAAAAAGGCACAATGACCTGAGAAATTAAAATATGAATGAACATGATTTATTATCAGTCACAATCGCCCAGGAATGCACCTAATTGAGTTTTGAGTCATCAAGCTATTTCAACTGCCCTCCACACTACTTCAGGAAGCCATGAATACCTGTTGGATCCTAATCTGATAATCAGTGTGTTTGTTTGTTTCTCAACCAAAGACCCTGAAGCCGAAGGCCGTGCTCTTTAGGCAGAACTACATGACCTCTGTTCTGGCAGTGAGACAGAAGGCCTGGATGGTTTTCTTTATCGGGACAGGAGATGGGCAGCTTATTAAGGTGTGTATAAATACTCATTTCAAATTAGTACTTGTGCATCAAATGTTCTCAGATGTATTGTATTAGTTATCTATACATTAATGTTACAGAAACCGATCGTGTTTATTTAATGATAGGAAGGAGGGCGACGCTCTATTGGAAGACAGACGCTGTTTCAATTACAACTTTTGATCGGAACAATAATGTGATTAAAGTTGACAAATTATTTCAGTCTTAGTGGGGCGTGAAAATTGATGTCCAATTTCTTGCATTCGGTTTAGTGAAATGACGACCAGCTTCCTGTCACCCCCGTCTGGCTCTCACTGTCACTTCTCCATCACATCATCCTCTGTCTTCTTTCCATCTCCTTGATACAACAAATGAAATGCTGCAGAGCGACCTAATACAAACTCACTCACATGATTAAAGAATTAAACAGGAAGCACTCCACAGTAACCCTCTGCTAGACACAATAGGCTCTTTCATGCTGAGTTTACTTTCTACAGTTTTCATAAAACGCCTCAGTGTATTTTTCTCAGCTATGCAGCTGAGGCCAAACAGAAGAATGGCTTTTGATTCGCAAGCAAAAGTAACACATAGGGCAGACACCTGACAAGTTGTGACTTTTTGTTGTTAAAGATGATAGTGTGATGATATGTGTGAGGGGTAGACCTCTAAATAATTAGAACAAACACAGAACCTATGCATCCTTTTGGTTGTTCAGCCGTATTTGGTTCTATTAATTATTTTAATGTTCTTAAATTAAGCACAAGTATACTCTTTCAACAGAAAACTAAAATCAACAAAAACAAGAGCTTCCCATAATCATCATCATCATCATGCTCAGTATATGGCTGTTCAACAGCAGCCCGTTCTTATTCTAAAATCAAATCTTATGCAACACATCATGTGGTGGGAGATTAGGTTCACTGTCAGGATAGTATGGATATGTACTGAATAGGATTAAGTGGAGAAGGGAAAGTGTCTTATTGACCCCAATAACATACTACTCTCAGTCCTGTTCCTCCTCACATCAAAGATTAATTTCCTCACAGTTCATAGGCCAAACACTCAGAGGGTAGGACGAGTTAAAGGCAGTTTTACCTAAAAGGGATTGTTTGAAGTGGGTTTGTATGAGGTATTTATTTATTATTACAATAGATGACAGCAGGTACGGGCCCCAGTTTGGAGGAGCAGACGGTAGTACCAGCATGAAAGCAAATCAATGTACTGCTGAGGATGGGGGAAGCAGCAACATGTATTTTAGCTACCTTAAAGAAAGGCCCACCAAAAGAAAGAGATATCAGTTTAATTGAATAATATCATTTAAATATTTCCGCCGGTTTACCTTGTTGTGAGACAGATTTACAGTAGGTTTCCAAAGGCTGAACAGAAGTCGTGGTTTATGCTCTTGCCAAATTCCAGCATATACACTAGTGGGTCAGAGGCTGAAGAGGGAGACACCATGACATTTGTGCTTGAACAGGAACACAGGGCAGCACCACATGTAATCCCATCCTGTGTATTGGTAAACTGTGACATGATGTGAACATTATGACAGAAACACCTTTTCTTCTGTGCTGCTGTGAGCTCTTGCTGGAGTCAGAGGGCAACACAGTGTCCCTATTAAGACTCAAAGACATCAATGGTTTAAGAGTGGAATGACATGTCAGAGAAATCTGAAGCACAGACTCACCAGTAAATGCAACTCTACCTCGACTGAATCGTCACAGCCATCGATTGCAGCAGCAGATAATTTTTTTTGTGTTAGTTCAGAGTCATACATGCAAAGGTTGTTGGCAGACTGTATCTATAGTTGTACTATTTGTAGATAATAAGGAAGTTCCAACTATGACAAGTTAAACGGTCTGCTGTGAAAAAAGGCACATTAAGAGAGCCAAGTAAATAAGCCAGTTTGAAGCTCACTGTGAAAAACATAAAATGTAAGACAAGAACAAAGAATGCAATATTATGATGCTGAGCATCTGGTCGTAACAATCCTCCAGGTTACCTATTCGGCGAAGCCAACTAAACCATAAGCTTTTAATATTTACCAGCACAGTTGCTCAGTCAGAAACTTAACAAAGATGCATTCTTGTTGTCAGCTTGCTGTGGACAAGAACTATCAGACCACCTGTCCCAGGGTGCTCTACAGGGCCAATGACGACCGCCAAGTGTTTCCCAAAATGCTTCTGGATCAAGTGGATCTTAAACATGTGTACTTTGTACCATTACAAAACACGGTAGGTGCATTGCACATATCACTATGGCTGTGGTGAACACAGAGAGATGATGCATTCACAATGCATTTATGTAAGCCATCCTTTCTAAGTGTTGTTTGTGTTTGGTTGTAGATGAAGCGCGTACCCGTGTCTAAGTGCAGCTCACACACTAGTGTGCAGGACTGTTGGTCTGCACAGGATCCATACTGCGTCTGGTGTGGATCCAAAAGAAGGTCAGGGAAACAACATCTGCACTTGACACCTTCAAACAATCATAAACTCGGTTAAAACATATTGTTTCTCTTACTAGTTGCACGTTTGAAGATGACTGCCAAGATTCAGACTGGATATCCGTTCCTGATGATTCTCAACCGAAAATGGTTTCCTACAAAGTAGCAAAGGACGGCGCCGGCCAGGTCCAGATCACCACAAGCTTTCAACTTTATTCATTTGTGTCACATATTTCTCCTTTTAAACACTCTAATCCATCTTTTCTCAGATCACACTCGACATCCAGACACATCTCACTGTGGGCCAGGAGGCTCGGTCTAACTTCGCCTGTCAATTCTCCAGTTTCAGTGAGCTTTGTAGCCCGCAAAGCCCTCCTCCACAGTTCCCACAATGCAGCTGCGTCCTTTCAAATAGCACACTTCCTGCTGAAGGTCAGTGACTTATGCATATAATAATCCAGTGAATTATATACCTGGTGATCAATAACTTTCACACTGTCACAAGAGTCCTGCAAGGTGAAAAAGTGAACAATACATATATTGTTACATCATTATGAGCAAGACGGTGACGCTCACTGTACTCTTCTCACCCGACAGGCCTGCCTGTCACAGTTAAATTGAGACTTGGGACGACAGAATTGAGGGAACAACTGAAGCTGTCCAACTGCTCTGACATCAAGGGACCACCAACGTCTGTCCTGTAAGTACATCGTTAGTCAGATGCATCACTGATGAAATGATCAGCTCCCAGGTATAGAAAACATAATTGGAGCGTGTCTGTCCACATTCTGTTGGGTAAAAAACATTGTTCCTGCAAAGCCTCATACTGTCATTCTCTCCCAGGTTTATTAAGAACCATTGTGGATTAGTACAAATAGACATTTTTGACATTTTGTGACCTTGGGCTTCCAGCTGACATAAGACACATACATGCATACAACTTGAAGCTTCACACACAAACTCATATTACGCCACATATTATGATGACCAAAAAGACTGTATATGAAAGTTACAAAACGGGAAAACAAACCCAATACAAACAAATATGTAATATACAAATGGAATAAACATTGAACTAGTTTTAAACATAGCACCCCACACTTGAAACCGAGGGTCCCCTAATTAGGTGAGTCGACAATAAGCTAGCTGCTTCATCACAGCTTTCATATCTGTCTCTCAAATCACTCTACATCAAAGTTTCAGCAATTTATGCACCAACGAACACCAGCAACAGAAATAGCTGTATTGCTTTACGGTGAGCGAATCCTTCTTACCTTTGATGATAAAATGAAGAATATGATTTTTTCCCGGTAAATCCACAATGATTCATGTTCAACTGATATGCTTTGTCTCATTCAAATCGTCGCAGAAGTTGTGAGGGGCGGTTCTGAACCCAATGACGACGCCTTTTTAATGCCCGTTGGCTCAAAGTGCTGTCAATCTTCTTTTGCATTTTACAGCTCGATTCTATTGGCTCTAACGATTAAAGGGATAGTTCATTTTCATAAATCGATCAATGCATTGCCGAATTAACTCACGTGACGTAATCTTAAGTGGCCATGGAGGAGAACATCTGCATGACGCAGAATGACGCACAACAGCTGCTTTAGCTCGTGTTGCGCACTCCTTCTGTAGAACTTGTTTAGACCTTTTGTAGAGTGTTAGTTGAACACCAATAGTGATATACAGGTGAAATATATAGTTTGCTACTTGCTAAAACTAAAAGTTTGGCCTAAACTTTCTTTACTAAAAACTAAAAAATGTTCAAAGTAAAACTTTGCAGAGAGACTGTTCACATATTGTGCAATCACTGGAAGAGGCCTGGTCATCATTCCAATTAGATGATCATCCTGAAAGGGCCTTATTTTTTAGGCGAACCTGAAACCTTTAATTTGTGGTGTGTGCCATCTTCACATACTCTTAACCAGTAACATACTGTATATAGTGGTATTAACACATCTGAACAATATCTCACAAGTTACTGTTTATTTTAACACCAAAACTATTCGAATAGACCTTGTGTTTGCAGAGATGCATCCTTTTTAGTTTGGGTATGCTATTAAGTTAAGTTTATTAAATAATGTCTTCGTTTTTAAAGGGTATCCCCAATCCAGTAGGAATGAGAGAGGGGGGGCTGCATATCTCCATTTTAATTGTATAGCTTGTAGAGCCATTAAGGAGGTGATGGCAAGCATCCCCTGTTTGGATTTGGGCAAAATGTTTTCTTGTCGGGGAAGGGAGTGTATTTTATTACGAGCAAAGTCCCAAATGTCATCTGAAAAATGTCAATCTAAGTCCTGTACCTACGTATATTTGATATTGGGGAGCAGCTAATGTTTGAGATGAAAAGTCGAGCAGTAAAGCCTCATTCACTAACAAGAGATGGAATTAGACATTAAACGGCATAAAGAGACTGAAAGGCAGAAGTATGAGAACAAAAAACAACAATCATTGTGGTTAAAGTTTTATTAACAACAGTAAGCGATAACAATTGCTTTCTCTTCAGGTGTCGGCAGTGTATCGAGGCTGGATGTGGCTGGAGCAAAAACGTCTGTTCCTGGGCAAAAGGAGGAGTGAAGGATGTAATTATTATGTTTTTATGTATTTATCTAACGTCATCTGTGTTTCCCAGTGCTACATTTGAACACCAATGCATCAAGACCGCATTCATTTTGAGCTATTTGTTAGATTGAAGACTATGACTGGATAAAATTATATTATGATATTTGTTGTTACTAGTTAAGAAGAAACTTAACTTTTTTGGACTTTCAACAAATTCATGTTGGCTACATTTGACAACAAATTTACAGGAAATGAGTTCATTCTGCTATAATTATTATAGCATATAGTATCGCTTTATGTCTTTTAGTTTTATTATATCAAAATGTAATACTCTCTGAATTTCAGGGATTACATTATTTTTTGAATCTATATGTTCAAGAAATTGTCGTGTGTTTTGGGAAATTCACTTATTTACTGAGCCTGGATTGGAACAAAGAGGCAGCAAGGTGAGCCGGCCAGCTACGATCAAAAGCTACAAAATGAAACGCCTTCTAGCACAAAACAATCTAGATTTCATGTTGTGTCTTGTGAGCTGATCTTAGCGAGCTAGTCACCAACTTCCTCACCGCCCTGCTGTCTGCTCAGAGTTGCTCCGAGTTAAGACACTTTGCAAAGATGGCAACTTCCCTGTGACGACCAAACTCACTCTTTTCTATTTCTGCACGTCAAACACATGCAACATGTCAATAAGACGGCATTATACTTGTTGAAATGTAACTCACGCAAGCTGCTTTCTAACGTATTATTTCCAGGTCCTGAATCCACTAGAACCTTTACTGTGTATGTCATGTGAACCTGCTTCATTTCTTCCCCTCACTTCCTCCTGCAGGACAACATTTGCCAAAGGATGGAGTCAGGGATTAACTTTTTTGTGAGTCTGAACCTTAATTCTGACACACGTTCTTCCTCTGATGCTCAGCTCATTCACGTTCAGTAGAGGTTAAAACATCAGTGCTGATTATATGTGTGTGTGTTTTACTGTCAGAAGCCAGAGATCTCCTCCATCACTCCCAGTGTCGTGTCTTTCTACGGCAGAGACCATGCAGTGTTGTCGGGTTCCAACCTCAGTGACGTCACTAGAGTGAGGATCCAGGCGGACATGGACTGCACTCCACAAGAGTGAGTCAGTTTACATGTGGCTAAAATTATGCTTTCACTTTAAATTACAATTCAAAGATAGCAATTATTACTGCATCGGGAACTTCCACCCATTAGACAAGTTGACGCTATTGTCTAGTCAATACTCTGTACACTGCTCGTTCATTAAGTCTGACTGGGGTTTTGTTGTATGATGTGGCTCTGCTCCACAGAAACAATAAAGGAGATTTAGTCTGAGGTTATTAAGTACTTCTACATCAATGAGGCTTACGTCATGGTTCAAACATGCTTATTATACTCTTTAGTTTTGTGTTGCAGCAAGTCAGAAACCCTTTTGTCAATGGTGCAGCTGCTGCATAATATAGTTGTCATTATGTTCTCAAAGTCTTGCTTACTGGTTTCCCCTCTCAGGTCTCCTGTTTGGAACAACGTTGGAGTGAACCTAACGTTCCACATTCCCAGTACCGATAATAAAGGCACGGTCAACGTATGTGTTCTCCTCCCAGACGGTAGTTGCCATGGCAAATCTACAATCACCTACCGGTCATCCCCCTCCTGCACCAACATTGTACCAAGCTGCAGCTGGATCAGGTCTGTGTGTGTGTGTGTGTGTGTGTGTGTGTGTGTGTGTGTGTGTGTGTGTGTGTGTGTGTGTGTGTGTGTTACCATGTTTATCGTGGTTACTTCTTTCTCTCTTATCAGGCCACACGGGGTTGACAGGAAATGTGGTATTAATAAATTTTTTTAAAGAAGAAAACACATTGTATTCTAGGCCATAGTTATCATAACTAATTTGACTACTTAATTTTATACTTTGGCAATTACAAATGCTCTAGACAGCACTGTCTACAAAAATATCAAAAAGGGCAGTGAAAACTTGGCTATTTAGGGATCTGCCTCCAGTGCTTCACTAACTCACTGACTTATTCTAGGAAACATTGATAGTAAGTGAGCAACCGTTTGCAGTTGAGGGCACTTCCCAAAAGCAATGTCTTTCACCATTGCACCGCTTCCTTTTTTTAGTTGCAGCAGCTGAAAGTGCCGCTAATGTATTTTTACACTGTTGCTTGTTACGCTAAAAAAAATAAAATAATGTGCATACACATAAAAAAATCTAATAATCCCAGGAATAGCTTTTCCTCTATGTTATCATTTCCCCACCCAGCCAAAGTGATACCAGTACAGTTTCCTTGATGGTTGTTTGTCATTCATACCCACTAGTAAGTATGCACAGCTTTCAATTTGCTCTTTTCTTTTCAAATTCTTGAAGGAACTAGTTTATTAAATTGTTTTAAATTAAATTTGTAGTATTTATGATCCACTGAGGATGCATCCTAATGTTTTTGAATACTTCCCAGCTGTTCCTCTATGTAAGCTACACCTTTGTAATGTAATATTTGAACTTAAATTGTGTTTTATTTTACATATATGTTTTTTTCTTCCAATCCTATTGGAGGCTGTAGTGAACACTAAAGCTCCCAGGAGCCACAATAAGAGATTTAAATGTATGTTCTCATACGTGGGTAACACCTACATGAAGGTGGTAGCCACAGATGTCTTTTCACCATCATTTTAGTCAGTTGCAGAAAGAAAACGCTTTGTCTGGTTTAGAATGCTGCAGCAATTAGAAAACTATTGAGTTGCTCTATCAACTGTTATTGGCCTCCAAAGATCTGTCATCCCTGCAGCACAATCAAACATCTTCCTGTCTGATTGGTTGCTGCTCTGTCTCCGATAGTGGGAGGAGGGAGGTCACACTTGTGGGGTCCCACCTGGAGTTTTGTGAAGGGGTCGTACACAGCCACAACCTGCAGGACGTCAGAGCTCCCAGAAAGCGAAACGATCAGGTGGGCCAGTAGACTGTCCCACTGTATGTCATGTTACATAATAATCATGCTGCATTCCAGTAGCATTATACTCTATACCTGTATATAACACATTGTTTTATTCTTGGCAGAATTTCACTTATGACACACCTGCAGCGGACAAAAAGATGTTGAGCAGCTCTGTGTTTCTGAAAGTAGCGAATGAAACCTTGAACTGCTCCACAACATTAAAGTACTATCCAGACCCCGAGTTCACTAGCTTCACATCCACGAGGACCGGGGACGACGTCCGCATCACCTTACAGGTAATGCATACTTTTTAGCACACATGCACACATATAAGAAAATGGATACATAAAAGTTGAAATCTGTCTCTGTTGTCATTTCAGAAAAAGGCAGACAAACTGGAGATGAGCCTGTTAGAGTTGTCGGTGTGGGGCGTTGAGGGAGGAAAACAATACCCCTGCATCATGGAAGCCAAAGAAAGCAGTAATGAGACAGACTTTTTCATCTGTGAGATTCAACAGACACCCAACACCAAATTTCAGCACTTAATGGTAAATATGTTAGTCATACTATAGAGAAATAAAATAGTAATTGTATTCTGATAAAAGTTTCAACAGGACTATGTGCTACCTGATACAACCAATGTCTTCAGAAGTGTATCTGTTTCCAGTTACTTAAACAAAGTAGTAAACATGCATTTGTAAGATTCCTTTCAAATACAGTGTGATTGTCGCTTTTTTTTTTTTACAGATCCGGTATGGAGACAAGACGGTAAAACTGAACGCCCGATCTTCATTGCAGCTGTACCTGCTTCTTGCCCTTCTGCTGATACCCTGCATTATTGTCGGTAAGAGCACAAAGAGGGCTTGGATGATTTGACCCATTTTGGTCTACTAGCAGCCTCAAAAGCACATACAGTTCAAGCTTTGCCCTGGAAGACGATGTTCTAATTAAATTAGATACATGACCTCTGTCTGCTTGGTTCTGTTCTCAGCGGTGGTGATCTTCTACCGAAGCCAGCAGAAGAAGCTCACGGCTAAGATGAACAAGCGTATGGAAGACCTGGAGCTCGACATCAGGAATGACATTAGACAAGGTCAGTCTTTTGAAGCCACTCCAGTAGCAGAATCTACTTCGCTACTAGACGTCCGTATAGTCCACAAACGCTCACATTTTTGTGTAAATACCTAAGATATTGGGTGGTATCTGAACTAAAACTCGGGTATCGTATCGCCACTATTAAAAAATGTCCAACACTGACAGTCGAGGGCATGACAAATCTCCATTAAAGAGTAAGGGGCATAGATTTGCGATGTTTTTTATCCACCGTTGCGTTGTCTCTCTTTGGATGGCAATGTCTATTAGATTGTCAATGCATGTTGTACATTCATGGTTCCCAGAGGAGGAGTCCTACTGACTGGTGATCCTCTGACTTTCACTCAAGCGTTAATATTTTATTTACACATCTTTTTGTGAAATGTCTCAACAACTATTGAATGGATTACCGAGAAACGTGGTACAGACGTTCATTATGTTTGTATCAGTCTATACATTGTTTGTTTAGGAAATTCTGGCATATAATACCTTTTTTAAATTGTTTTATTTTTAAAGTTGTACAAAGCCTTGTGTTTCCAGAGGGAGCTTTTTGAAATCTGATACATTGCATCAAGTTATGTCTCTTGAGTCGGTGGCGTTTGGGGCTGAAGACGACACGTTTGAAAGTAAAAAAAAACATTGTGGGGGTTGTAGGCACTGGGCTTAGACAAGGTTTTAAACTCTATAGTGCAGTGCTTAATTTGTGGAGTTCTCTTTTAGCTTTTCATCTAGCACAATCACCTGGTATCCATTACTTTGGTTTATGCAAAACATTCCATCAGCCTCAGCTGTATTTAGTTTGCATTGCCGATATGTGAATGTTAGCATGCTGTAACGCCAAACTATGATGATGATGAACATGGTAAACATTATACCTGCTAAACATCAGCTTGTTGGCATTGTACCGCTGTGCCTAACTGCAGCTTCACCGAGCTGCTAGCATGGCCGTTACAA
The DNA here is from genome assembly GCF_009769545.1 of Cyclopterus lumpus. Taxonomy (NCBI): domain Eukaryota; kingdom Metazoa; phylum Chordata; class Actinopteri; order Perciformes; family Cyclopteridae; genus Cyclopterus; species Cyclopterus lumpus. The sequence goes on from NC_046988.1 coordinate 4,912,926, forward strand.
ATGGTAGTTACTGTGTCTGATTGTTCATGACAAATGGCTCAACCTTATCATACACTGGCCCTGTGTTGTTCCACTTCACGGTCCTGTCTTCAGATAACTCAACACACGCAGGCAGTTTCTTTTTATGAAGTGAAATGCCTGAACTCGTTCCCTTTTCTGGGGTCGTACTTGTCGCAGATACACGGTTGATGTTAAATATTGTCATACACACTGACCCTCACGCAGGGCCTCATTTGTTGCTTTTGGCCCACTGAGGTGTAAGAACAGTTAGTAATTTGCAGCACCAGTACAGTCTGAGTCACATTCTCACTTCCTTTTTTTTTACCTTTGACCTGCGAACTGATGCTTGCTTCACAATTTAACTTTTTTCGCTGACACAAAGAGAAATATGTATCTGTTTGGCACTGTTTTGCCGAGACGTTCCAGGTTGTAGTCACACAGGTCTGTAGTCCATAAAATCATCCTCATTTAACTGCCTTCCTCAGGTTTTGTGGATCTGCAGACAGAGAAAGCTGACCTGATGGAAAATGTTGGAGCAATTCCTTTCCTGGACTACAAGCACTTTGCCTCCAGAATCTTTTTTCCAGAGGTACAATGGAGATGGCAAAAAAAGATTATAAAAACTGTTGCAGTGAAATGTCAAATATCAAATATAATTTATGTATATATAACATTGTTGCCAGATTAACAAAGGCACCTTTTTGTGTTTACTGTCATATTTCAGAGGGAGTCTTTGATGGCATTGTGCATCAAAGACATTGGTCAGGTAAGGTCTGACGCCAGCTGTGGTTGATGTTGGTCCCACTTTGTAACTCTGTCAGTGATGTGTTGCTGTATCTGACCTGAAATCAGGACGCCGTGAAGGTTCAGCTCGACGAATGTTGCCAGTGCTTGTCCAGGCTGCTCCAGGACCAGCTCTTTCTCACATCTATGGTGCACGCTCTAGAAGAGCAGAAGAGCTTCACCATCAAAGACAAGTCAGTTTGTGGAGTTTTGCTGTGTGCGATTAGCTTTTGCATGGAGTATTGCGCAACAGAGGTCTGAAGTGTAGTCAAAGGCAGCTGTAGGTCTTGGACAAACTCGTCTGATCTGCTGTCCTTTACTCTGGTCTATTACTACCATTACTTACTTTGTTTTTGTTCTCTATTTCATTGTCTTTTAGTTTAAGTTTTTGATTCTTCTCTTTTATTGATCTATTTCTTCCGATCATGGTCTCCTCCAGTGTTTCCTAGATCCTGTCATTTGAGAAGCTGAAACCAGATAGTGTTTGGTATTTTTGCTTCGAAATGAGTGCATTTACTTTTAAAATAACTGCAGAATAATTTTCTGTCTACTAATTGACACATTAACAAACTGTTGACTGCATCAAACTGTTTCTTTTTCCTTCTTATATTGTTCTTTGCACCCTCTTTCCTATTCATCGATTATCCTCTTCAACTTATTGTTCTATTCTCTCCTTCCTCTTCGTTGATATGTTATAACTTGCATCGTTTATATTGTCCTCATCTCCTTTTGTCTCCTCACCTTCATCTCCTCTCCTCCAGGTGTGTGTTGGCTTCCTTACTGACCGTCGCGCTCCACAACAACTTGTCGTACCTGACGGAGGTCATGAAGACTCTGCTCCGGGCTCTGACTCTGCAGAACAGCAACGCTCAGCCCAAACTGCTGCTGCGCCGCACTGAGTCCACCGTGGAGAAACTGCTGACCAACTGGATGTCCATCTGCCTTTATGGCTTCCTCAGGGTCCGTTGCTCTTATGTCGCCTTTAGTTTTTTCTTTAGTTCAGCTACTTTAACCATGCTGCATATGTTGCAGCATACTTCTTGACTTTTGATTAATAGATCTTGAGAGGGTATTTTTTTCATAGGTCCCATAAGGCTATTTACAAATTATTTACAGTCACCCCAGAAACCAGAGAAGTAACTTCAGCCATTTCATAAACCACATCCAATTCTCTCTTCGCCTCATCTGCATACCTATTAAAGGAAACATTACCATGGTCACGGACATTAGCTCTGTACACCCATCATTGAATTAGATGGTGCATTTGTAAGTCTAATCTGATGCTTTACTAAGTTATTAACTCGAGTTATGAATGTTGCATGTATAAATCTCACAGCCAACAAACAAAGAGGCCACAAGTTAAATTGTCCCACTCTGGTTGAAACCACACAGAGCTCCACACAAAGTCACCCGCCTTCTGTGCCTTATTTGACCGACTGACTCACTGAAGTTCCTGTTTCTGGTTTTGTGTAGGAAAGTGTTGGGCAGCACCTGTTCCTCATGGTGAGCGCTCTCACGCAGCAGACAGCAAAAGGACCTGTGGACTGCGTGACAGAGAAAGCTCTGTACACACTCAGCGAGGACTGGCTGCTGTGGCAGGCTCAGGACTTCATCTCCCTGGTTATGTGTAAACACACACACACACACACACACACTCACCTTTGACATCTCAGGGCATTTGCACTTGAGCTGATTTGTTGGGTCCAAACAAGAAGTCATTTGGTGGAACTGTCATGGAGTAAATACAGACCTCTTTGTGGTACGTCTGCATTTTGCTCTGTGTCAGTATGTCACAAGTTTAGTCAGTTGTGCTTTTAGATGTGGAAGCAATCATGAACACTTCCCTATTCTTAGTTCTGTTTTTTTGTTTTGGTAAGTACACCACTGTACCCCCGATCTTCTGAATACACACACTTTATAAAAGATGATGTCTTGAAAAGAGCACATTTGCCACACTGAGTGTATTATGAAAGCTTGTCAGGTACACAGCGGCTGGTACCAGACCACTTCCTCCTCCATATATTTTAAGGCCTCTTCAAACATGCAAAGCTTGGCTTTACTTACTGTGTGTTTTTTTGTTATCTTAACAAAACTAATTTCCTGGACATTGCACAAGTTATAAAAATAGTTCCAGAAATGCACTGGCAAAAATATGAACATCAGATTACCAGGTCATTACTTTTCCAATAAAAGGTGTCAACATCTACTTACATCCTGTTTGTTTATATGAAGGTTGTTGCCATACTGAGTATCACGGCTGCCACTGAACCACTTCCTCCTTCATGTAGTGCAGATTTAAAAGGCTTGAAATGGCTTTATTTACTGCATCTTTTAGGGTTATCTTGAGCAAACTACTTTCCTGGATGTTGCGCAACAGAAATATTCTGAAATAGTTTCAGAAACACACAGATTACTAAACCCATTCATTAATAGACATGGATTTTAATCACCTTTTAGACTCGTCAAAGTAAAAAAAAAATATGATATGGCTTCTGCTTCAGATTTCATATTTTCAAGGACCTTAGTAAACATTAACAGTGAAAATGAGAGAGGTTTTGTTAAGGCATGCAGGGTCAGTATGGTAACAGGAAATAATGTATTGAGAAAGGCACGGATGATAAATATCCTATTGGTACATGTCGATGTCCTCATTGTAGAAGTTGTTTTTTTTACAGAATCTTGCTCAACCTCTGCAGCTCATTGGCATGTTTCCCCAAATTCAAATCCAATGTTGCATGTTCAGACGTAGAAACTGCACAGTTTTACAAGTGAGACGACATTGCATACAGTCTTTGATAGACACAAATGTGCTGCTTCTGAGGAGTTTATGCTGCGACAGAACCTGTTTAAGGAAGTCAGACTGTTGACGAAAACACAAATTCAAGGAAGTGAAGCGCCTCGGCATTTCTCAGATTTAAACACATCAATGAACACTGCACTTTGACAACCTACTCCTCAGAGCGAGAGAGATGTTCCTGACACGTAGTCTTGGTTATTTCATAATTTGGGTAATATTATCATGGAAAATAAAGCTAGGTTTGGTAATTTTGAGAACCTAGTAAGAGTAAGCTTGAATTTCAAAGGAATCAACTCGTATCCAATGGCAGGCGCTCGCAGCACTACCTCCAAAAGTTGCTAAATCCAGCGAGAAAGTCTCAAAGTCTGCAACACTCACAACACTTCAGGCCTCCCTCCCAAAAATGTAATTATAAATGTAAACAACAAACATTATTGTTACACACTGCTGTAACGCCACTGCACGGGCAGACACCCAATCTAATAATTTCATTCAGGCCAAATGAATTAGACAGACTTATTACAGTCCTGCGACAGCCTCAAACACCAGATTTGTTTCTCTTGTTTTTGTCAGCGTTTGATTTATTGATATAAAGAGAATTTCAACAAAGATAACAAACGTTTCTAAAAAGCATTAACCACCCGAACGAAACCAAGTTTTCAGGGGCTTTTAATGTTTTAATCTCTAATTATTTTTTAAGAATCATGCTGACTGCAACATAAACCTGCAACAGCAATTTCTCTGTCCATTAATTCAATTCAATTAAATTCAGTTTATTTCGTATAGCCCAAACCCAGACCAATGAGACGTAAATTCATCCATAAGGAGAGATAAGAGGAGATAGGTGCTCAGTGTATCCTAAAACATCCCCCAGCAGCCTATAAGCCTATAGCAGCATATCAAGGAGCTGGACCAGGGCAAACCTGATTCAGCCCTAACTATAAGCACTATTAAAGAGGAAAGTCTTAAGTCTATTCTTAAATGAGGTGACTGTGTCTGCCTCCCAGACTGAAAGTGGAAGCTGGTTCCATAAAAGAGGAGCTTGATAACTGAAGGCTTTGGCTCCCATCCTACTTTTTAGGACTCTAGGAACCACAAGTAGCCCCGCATTTAGTGAGCGCAGCTCTCTAGTGGAGCAATATGGTACTACAAGCTCTTTAAGATATGATGGTGCATCACCAATCAAGGCTTTGTAGGTGAGGAGAAGAATTTAAAATGTTTAAATGTGATTCTGGATTTTACAGGGAGCCAGTGCAGAGCCGCTAATACAGGAGTAATGTGATCTCTTTTCATTAGGCTCTTCTAACACTTCACTCCGTTCCATCTTCGGCACTCTGTGCTCTCTCCTCTTCTATATTTCGTAGAAATCTCTCTTCTCCCCTGCTCCATGGACTCGACCCACAGCAATCATGGTCATTCTAATCTAATCTAACAAACCCCCGACTCACTTTACTGCACACTTCCAACCATTAGACGAGGAAATAAGATGGAGTGTGAATTTACTTTAACTTGTACAACGTGGCTGTGAAGGCCTTTCAGTAACCACATCTTTCCTCAACGCAGCTGTGTTATACTTTCCAACAATGAAAGAAAGATGAGGGATCTCTAATATGCATTTTATGTGTTGAATTATGAAACAGGTGTTGTTTCAATGAGGCTTTGAGCATTAATGGTTTTCTGAAGCATCCTGCACAAGTAGCTGTGTGCATTCACCATTCACACACACACTCGTGCATGGATTCAACAGTCTGCAGTGGATGGCTGTAAAGGTCAGGCAAGAGTAAACGCATTGACATGTTGCTGTGCATTGTTTACAGAAGCTGAAGGTGCTGTTTGCAGTGGGCAGTGACGGAGAGGTCAGCGAGCCTCTGGAGGTCACCGCTCTCAGCTGTGACTCAATAGAGCAAATCAAAGAGAAAATCCTGTCCACCTTCAAGGCCAAGTTTGGTTTCCCCTACAATACCCACCTCAGGGATGTTTGTATCGGTAGGTACAGATTCCGACGGTGGATTGGTGCGGTTACAAGTCTCGTCTAGGTAGCAGGCGGTGCATCAAATGTATGTTATTCCACGGCTGAAACCCCAAAAGTGTAATAATTCCTTCTCTTTGAATAACATTTGCCACAAAGTGACTATATATTTATGACCTGTTCTTTCAGTTCTTTGTCTTTTTTTAAATGTATTTTTTTATTTTCACACTGTTTAACCATACAACTCTTATTCCCACCAGAGTATGAGAATAATGGATCGTTTGTGGGTCTTGAAGAAGTGGATGCGAGCTCTGAGGTTATCGGGGAGGTGACAATGCTCAACACACTCAAGCACTACAAGGTGATATATTATATATATATACTGTGTATATATATATATATTGTATTAATATTTAAAAAACTGTCAGTGGAAGAAGGCTCTCAACTTCTGTCAAACCTCCGAACACTCATGCAAAAAGTCCTCACGTGTTTCTGTTTGTGTTGTGAAACACAGTAAACATGAGAGCAGGGAAGCAGGGCTGGGCCTGTGTCAGTTGGCATGACTCCCCTTTCACTTTGAGTATTATGGTTTCCCTCTCTGCCCACTCCTGTGACAGACTGTTTGTACAAGAGGAGGAAGAAGAAAAAACATACTGGAGTAAGAGTGGTTCGTAATGGCTTCATAATTGGATCATGGGAGTGTTTTCTTTTGCTCCACGTTTCTATCATCTACCAGAGTACCATCAGAGACTGGGAAAGATGGGCTCCAACACATGAGTTGTGTGATAGCCTGATGGGCTGGACTGTAAACCTATTACAAAGCCATGACACAACATTAAAAAACATGATTAGATAGATAGATAGATAGATAGATAGATAGATAGATAGATACTTTATTAATCCCCATGGGCTAATATGTTATCAACGCCCAACACCCAACACAATTGATTAGTCAATGGATGGGTATTGCTGTCTGGGTAAATCATCGTAATGCACAATTCTGGGGAAAATTGTTTTAATTAAAGTAGTATAAAGTAGAGCAAATATAGCGGTTCCTGAAGGCTGGTGGTTCTTGAACATTTCTTTGAAACACATGGGTCTATCCGAGTGGTTTCTGTGGTTGAATGTGTCAAACGGAAACTGTCTATTGCAATATCTAAACAATTTTAGAGATGTAAACCATTTGAGCTGTAAAGGCTCTGTCTCTCTTTTTACCAAATGGAGCGTTGACATTTAGGAACAAAGGTTGTATGATAAGACAATCGGCTCATTCGAGATGAGCCAGTTCTGTGCAGAACCTTCACCAGAATGCATGCTGGTTAGATTTGTGTCCGATTTTGTAGAATTGTAATATTTACCACCAGATTGTTGGCGATTATCTCATGTTGTGCAATGAAGGTTTAATCTACAAACACACAATAGTAAATAGTAAAAAAACTTGTAAAACACTTTGAAGCTTGTTTTGAAAAGTGTAATATAAATAAATTACACTTTTCAAAACAAGCTTCAAAGTGTTTTCCAAGACAGACATGAAAGGAACAAAGGATAGAATACAAAGCCAGATACACACATTTACAAACGCAAAAACAAATCCGAACGTGGTCTGCAAACTACAAGTTTGAGATCCAACTGGATGTAACTCAAACTCAGCGGCTCGACCAGAGCTTTTTTTTTTTTGCCTCCTCTCGTCCACCATTTGGGCGCAGCTCATCTCAAACTAACCTTGTTATTTATTCACATTTCTGTGTGTTGGTTGTCCTCCTGTAGGTTCCTGATGGAGCTACAATCAAAGTGCTTTCGAGGAAAGGTCATCCTTCTCTGAGCCAGCAGGGAAGCCTGAAGGGTAAGAGCTGAGACGGAACACCGTGTTTACCTTACGTAATATCAATACCGCTCTTATGCAGTTATAGATGGAGCCAGAAAGGGGATGATCTTGGTTTAGCAAGACTGGGGAACAAAGAGAGAGCCAAGAGAGATACTATTGATAGGAAATCAACAGGGAAACAAAAGCATTACACGTTTACTATCTAAAGTGAATCTAATCAGCTTTCTGGTACATTTTGCACCACCCATGAAAACTGTCATGTTGAGCATGAAAGTGCATTCTTGACTGTTCCATCGGTACGTTTGGCCAAACAATCTCGAGGTGCTCTCGCTGTCTTTGTCTGAGCTTTCTGCCACTTCCTACGACGGCGATGAGCAAATGGAACAGGGAGAGTTGTCCTAAAACTGGAAAGTGGGTCCCGTGATATGAATTGAGTCGGAGAACCTTGAGATCCAGCATGAAGCTCAGGAACAGACGTCCTGTACGAGGACCGTAACGTGCTGACCGGGTGAACTTTATTGGTACAAACGGCTCTGCATCATATTCAGCCGCACACTAACAATGTGACTTGTGTGTGGTCGCCCTACCTGCACTGTGGCCACTCATTTTTGTTTTGGTGGGTCACAATCCACTTCCAGCTGGAAACACACACGGGAAACTAACAAATACCAAATGCCACAAAATGTTTCGACCAGCCACGGTAAAAGACAAGTTGCATATTTGACCTTTTTAATAAATCCATAACCACCTAAACAAACACTAGATGGCAGAGAAGTGGGCTTATTATTTCTGGTAATGATCATTGTTCATCAATTTCTTTTAGACGATGAGAACTTCTCCGGAAAATACTTCCACTTGGTAAGAGAGTTTGTTTTGTTTTGTGTGTGCAGAGTTGAATCCTCAAATTGGTTAATAAGACCAATAAGACCCTCACTCCACAAGTATATCACTGAATATTATAACAGAATTGAATGGTTCTTTCCTGCAGATTGATCCTGATGTAGATGAGGACCAAAGAAAGAACCCAGAGAGGAAGAAGTTAAAACTGAAGGAAGTGCACCTCACCAAGCTGCTCTCCACCAAGGCAAGAGGAACCAGCTCAATGCATCATTTCTCTCAAAAACGCACCAACACTAAAGATACAGACACCAGAATTTCTACCTCCTGAAACACTGTTGATGTTGCAGGAGAAGCACGCCATTTGTGTTATCCTGAGTCTACACAGGATACGTTTAGGCACTCTGTTGATTGCAGGTCACCCTGGATGACGAGAGATAGCAGGAAATGACATCACCTTGTTCTCCCTCTCTCAGGTGGCGGTGCATTCATTTGTGGAGAACCTGTTCAGATCCATCTGGGGGATGCCGCACAGCAGAGCCCCGCAAACTGTTAAATACTTCTTTGACTTCCTGGACACTCAGGCAGACATCATAAAGATCACCGACCCAGATGTCCTGCACATCTGGAAGACCAACAGGTATTGTTGGATCACGCAAAGCACTGTGGGCAGTTTGAAAGTCTTTAGGACAGAAGTTTGCCCTTAAAACACTTTTTCTTCTGTCTCTTATGTCTCCAGTCTACCTCTGCGCTTCTGGGTCAATATCCTGAAAAACCCCCAGTTTGTTTTTGACATGGAGAAGACTCCCCAACTCGACAGCTGCCTCACTGTCATCGCTCAGGCCTTCATGGACTCCTTCTCCCTCAGCGAGACCCAGCTGGGAAAGGTAACGCAGACGACAAATGTCTTATAATTTACTATTACAAGACAAATGTCTTATAATTTACTATTACAGGAAACCATCGTGTCCTCATGTTGAGACGTGAGGCAGACCGACCCTCATTTGAAGCCGAGTATATGCAGGAATGTACTAGTCTATCACTTTTATCGACATTCTATACGGTCACTTTTTTTGGTTATTTTTCCCGAACATACTATATTATTTAGTAAAAGTTTTTTTTTTTAAGTATGTTGAAAATGTCATAGTTCAGTTATTATACTATGACCTTTTCTTAACCTTTTCCAAAATGCGATACTATAGTTTGTCGAAAAAAGTAATATAGTCTGTAGAAAAATCCATAGTATGTCGGAAAAAAAGTCATACTACATTTTAATACATCTAAATCACAGCATAGTATGTTGAAAAAGAATTATAGTATACACAATTATTAGGAAAGTTGTATTTTCATTTTATTATTGAACAACTACAGTGCTCTCGGTCAATTCAAAATGTTAATAAACCTCAAATCTGAATATTTAAGAGAATATCGGTGTGTGCACAATTCATGGGCAACTATTAGTGTGCAGAATTATTATGCAACCAACTGAAAAAAAAAAATCTTCCCATCTCACTTGTTTATTTTCATCTGTTAAAGTGGGAATAATAAATAAACAACAAAAAATGTACAAATAAACATTTCTCACATTTCAAAAAGCCACCCTTCTTTTCAATAACGGGAATAAACTTTCCATTCATGGTTTCTGTCAGTTTCTTGATCTGTTGCAGCAGCAACCACAGCCTCCCGGACTCTGTTCAGAGACGTGGAACGTTTTCCTCCAACGCAAATCTCACGTTTAAGTCGCGACGCCAAGTTGTCAAAAGGGTTTAGGTCAGGTGAGGAAGGGGCCATGGCACTATTCTTTCATCTTTAAGGCCTCTACTGGCTCACCATGCAGTGGAAGACTTCGATGCATGCAATGGAGGATTGTCCTGCTTAAAGATCATGGTCTACTTGAAAGATGCAGACTTTTTCCTGGACCACTGCTTGAAGAAAGGATCTTCTAAAAACTGGCAGAAGGTTTGGGAGTTGATTTTGAGTCCATCTTCCACCCCGAAAATGTCCAACTAGCTCATCTTTAAAACCAGGCCATGCCAGTACCCCACCTCCACCTGGCTGGTGTCCGAGTCGAAGTGGAGCTCTGTGCCCGTTAATGACCCGGCCACCCGGCCACGGGCCACGGGCCACCCGCCATCCATCTGGTCTGTCAAAAGCCGCGAGTCAGTCCATAAAACCTTTCAAATCGGTCTTCAGATATTTCTTGGCCCAGTCTTGAGTCTTGTTCAGTGGTGGTGAGGTTTCAGCCTTCCTTCTCTGAGCACTGAACACCTTGTACTTCTGGGGGGAACTATGATTTTTATTATCCATACGGCTCTTAGTGGGGATGCAATGCTTATCTTTCATACAACAGTGTGATAACAAGATATTGATGACATAGAAAGTGTTGAAAAAATATTTTAGAAAGGTCAACATTTGTTTGTCAACTTCTATAAAAGGAGTTTGAAGTCTCACTATACCTTTCATGTTTCAGCATGCACCAACCAACAAGCTACTCTACGCCAAAGACATACCCAAGTTTAAACAGGAAGTAAAGGATTACTACAAGCAGATCAGAGACCAGTCACCAATCACAGAGTCAGAATTCAAGGAATTCCTGCAGGAAGAGTCAAAGGTAATGTCAATTTTTGTAGAACATCTTTTAAAATTGCCACGTGAAGACCAGCAGTGAATGGATGACTGTTTTCATTTCAGAAACACGAAAACGAGTTCAATGAATCTGCGGCCCTCAGAGAGCTCTACAAATTCATCCAGCGATACTTCACCGAGGTCAGTCCTCCTCCTCCTCTTCAAGTCTCTCTCTCAAAAATAAGTGTCTTGCTATTCATACTAATCATGTGAGATACAGAATGCTAACAATAAGTTAAGCTGTCATTTGAATGAGTGTCTCAATAGGTTGTAAGATATTAGAAAAGTATTCGTATTGGATCAGTTGTGGTGCTCATGAAGCTTATACAGCTGGTCCAAGCTTCCCCACATTACACCTTCAGCTTCCTGTTTCCTTGTGCAGGGCAGCCTTTTGAAAAAATAAATAATGTATCATTGCAAAAGCCTTTACAAGTTAAAATAGTCCTGCTATTCTTTATGAATTTAAACTGCATGTTTTTGGACAGTACACCCGAGTTTCATGTATAAATGAATTGACAGGTGCGTTTGGAATTTAGCTCACTGCCATTTTGACGATCACACTTACGTTTTGTCTTTTCTAAAAGATCAAAGACAAGCTGGACCAAAACGGCGCCCCTAGTGAGCTGACGGAGCAACTACATCATGTTAAAAACCTGTTTGATGGACTAAAAAGCTGCCCCTGGAACTGAGCTGCCATCCTTTCACTGTTATGAATACCTAGAAGACTTTCCCCCCCCAAGTTGAATCATCTCTGCTACAAAGTGCTGCCAAACATGTCAGTTGGAGTTATGCGTCTACTTTTGAAGGAACTGAAGAGAGGCACCAATCAACATAAAGAGGTCCTTCTCTACCGAACGCTTTTGGAACTGTACGTTGACCGGTCATGTGTCGGATTCATGCAACGCAAAACATTTATCACACCACAGACATCAGGAAAAGAAAGTGACACTTGTTTTAAATGACATCAACAGACTGTATAAGTACAATTCACAGCTTTTGTCTTTTAACAACTCTGTATAAAAACATTTCCCCACACAGTGGCTTCAAAGTAAACATTAACATTGCAATACAAAAACCCTGAGGATGTTATGGGCAGTTAAAAAAAACAACATTAGATACATAAACGCTATTCTAATGCTTGCACATGGAAGCTCTTCTCATCTATTCAGCGTGCCACATTGAAAGAAGTCTCATCTTGAGGAGCGAGGTTGCACAGTTGTATAGAAAATGCTGCGCGTCACATTTCATTTTCATACTGGTTCACTGCTTTGAAGTCGGGTAAAGTAACAAAAATGTGTTCTGAATTTGTCACACCACAGAAAACCCACCCAGGTAAATTAGAATGACAATAAATAACTGCAACCTTTTAAATCGTTAAATGATAAGCAACAATCTGCTCTGAAACTACAGCCAATTGTGGATTTTTATTACTTAATGCACAGTAACTACCCAACATGTCACCTCAATGCTGAACGGTTCTTTTGCTGAAGGTTTATAGCAGAGCACGAGGTCACGGTGATTAATTTAAGAGCTATATGGGGCGTTGTGCATTATTCACAATTCACGATATAGTTCAGGCTTTAAGAAACTAATCTCAGATTTTACTTTACCAGGACTTTAAATGTCTCTTTCCTTACTCTCCTCAGGTGGGAGGGACTAAGACGCAAAGTCAGGAAGCACAAACTGAAATGAGAAGTGCTTCATCTCACTCTTAATGTCAAGTAGTGTAGAGGTCAGAGGTCAGGCTGGGAAGTGGGGTCCCTCTGCACCAGAGATCCCAGTTCCTCCAGCTGCTGCTGCTGGGCGCTTTCCAGGTCCTCCAGCCTCCGACGGAGTAGGCACAGCTCCCTCTGATGCTGCTCCTCCTGCCGCACGGAGGGAGAACACAAGCTACTGGGACCACAGCCATATTCATACATTTTAATTAATTTCTAACTCCAGATTTCCTGCATGCTGTCCATCGATCAAATAGTGCTTCTTCAGTTAGCCGGTTTGTCTCCATTACGCTACACAGCGCTCTCATCCATTTACAGACCGATGCAAACAAAGTAAGAGCTTACTGGTATGTTGGCTAACGGCCCCTCAGACCCGAGGAGAAGAAAGGGGGTGGGTGAGGTCAGGAAGGCGGGGCCAGCGCTGTAGGTACCCTGACCGCCCACTAGGAGACGCCGAAACTCGTTGTGTCGTCGCTGCAGCTCCTTCAATCGTCTGTTAAGTTGAGCCTGCTCCCCTGAGAATGATGGTCTAGACACAGAGGGGGAAAAGTTTAAAATAAGACTTAGCCGGTAATTTTAGTGTTAATTTATACTTTACTTGTAGGCATTGTTGAAAAGGACGTCTCTTAATTTTCAAGAAATATAAAGTGAAGTTGACAAAAGTAACTTTGACCAGTGACAAAACAGTTTACTTCTTTGCTGCAGCAGCTTCCAGTTCCAGCTCTTCTATCTTGGCCTCCCGCAACTGAATCTTATCCTGCAGTCTCTTCTCTTTGTTCTCCGTCAGCGTTTTCCTCTGACATACACACACACACACACACCACACACACACCACACACCACACACCACACACCACACACCACACACCACACACACACTTTATCTGCATGTTCCAAGTAGAAAACGTTGAGTTACTCCCGAGACCTTTTCAATGTTACTAATGTGGTAAATAAGCAAAGGGAAGCCAACACATGACCGCCTCTCAGAGTCCTCTACAGAAGACAGATTCGATGTAGTTCACTGTTCTTAAAACAAAAAGACAACGTGTAGAAAGAAGAAACCCTTCTGGAAGGTTTTTGGTACATTGCAGCAGTACCTTCTTCTGGGCCACTGCTGCCCTCTGCAGTTTCTCTTTGTTCCGAGAGTATTTCTGCTGCAGCTCAGCGTCTCGCTCCTGCAGCTTGTGTTTCTCCTCCAACCACTCAACCCGGTGTTCCTCCACCAGCCTGGGGGGGCAGAGAGAGAGGGGGGGGACAGTGGTGTATTGAAGCGATATTTGCAAAGATGCATGATTCGATGGCTGTAATTATCTAACCAACATGGAGACGGTGCGGTACCTCTCTGCCTCGTGTTGGCTCTTCTCTGCCTGGGTTCGGGCCGTCCGCAGATCCTCTCTGATTCTGTCCAGAGTTTCTCTCAGTCGCTGGTTTTTCTCCATCAAGTCACTTTCGGAGTGAGCCAGCGTCCCCAGCTGCACACCCAGTTCCTGGTTCTGCTGTTGGGTCAAATAAAAAGGGCTTTATGTTGGCCAACTCCCCTGGCCTCGCTGGCTCCAGGACAAACCTGCTGGAGGTCAGCCATCTCTGCTTTCTGTCTCTCGAGCTCCTCAAGATGTGAGCTTTGCTGCTGCACTTTGCTTCTGTGAGACAAAAACAGTTTCAATAATGAGGGAACTAGATTTCATTAAAAACATAGAATGCCACAACAAAGAAAAGCCATTTTAAAAATGTATAATCTATTGTATGATCATTAAAGAGCCTTTCCCACTCTGCAATACAGCAAACTGCTGATATGTGCAGTAGTCTTAAAAACTTCAGTTACACTTCATCAACATTTATTTCAGAGAATAAACTGAGGCTCTACATGTACAGGTGTTTTTATGTAATAGATAGCAAATATTACATGAAGAATGAGCAGCTTGACTGACGAGGGGGGCTTTATAGATATGGCAACGGTCAATAATCAGGAGAAAGCTGACCTCAGGTTCTGCAGCTCCCTGCGGGCCGACTCCTCTCCTTGTTGAGCGTTGCGAAGACGCTCCTCCCATTCCTCCTTCTGGGCGTGATCTGCAGCGTCCTGCAGAGCCCTCTGCTGTTCCAGGGAAGCGAGGCGGTTCTCCACCTCCAACCTAACAACAGAAAAGAATACAAAAGACCATGACAGCAGCAAAGGGAAGAGAAAAGACCAGTACGGCATTTAAAATTCAACAGCGGGCATGTTTCCAAAGCGAGACGTGCTACCAGGTGACGGGCATCAGTAACTGGAATAAAACAACGGTGATTCTCACTTTTCCTCGTGCAAAGTTGCTGTTGTGCGGAACTCCTCCTCGCGGGCAGACTGCACCTTCCTCACCATCTCCCTCTCTTTCTCCACGAGGACTTCCTTGTGTCGCTCTACCGCAGCCTTCCACACCTCCACGTCCGCATGCAGACCTGAGACACAGCAGTTACCACGAGAATCGTGTCATATGTACTGTAAATTAATGGAGTATTCTGTCAGAGACAAGAGCGACATATATTCTGAAACGTGTGTGTAATGCTGTATATTCTTTTTTCTTAATTCTAAGTCAAATCGGTTTAATCTTTGGTTATTTGCAGAAAACACAATTCAAATGAATAGGAAATATTTGTTTTTTTATATTTGCTCTGATAAAAAACTAAAACTTGCCATTAGTAGTTTTTATGATTTATTAAAAGCTGCTTAGATAGTGTTAAGATGGTAAACTGGTCATATTTCTCTCTCCAATATATTTCACATTCAAACTACTGTGTTTATTCAAGGTGCTTGCTAAAAACTGAATTTTAAAGGATTACATTTTGACACATGACAGCGTTATATTTTACCTTTTGCGCAATACTCATATTTACTGAGTAGAGCTTGAACGCAACATGCAAGTCAACAAGACGGTCAGTGAGCAGCATGATGGGAATTAATCACAATATAAGTGTCTGATTAAGTTACTTCTTCCAGATGGTTTTAAGGTTTTTTCTCTATGGTTTATTTTGGACTGGTTGTTATAAATGTTAAACTTTAAGTGTCTGTGCTGTAGTGTACCGACGTAAAGCTATTGTGTGCCACGTGAATAAATGTGACCCGCAAAATATCTGAAATATGAAACTAGTTGGCCCGTTTCTATGGCAGCCGACTGATAAGTACGTCTCTACGCTCTACCGGTCCGCACGGTATAGTCGAATTCAGTGCACCGTTTATATCTTCTACCCAAGATCGTGTGTGTGTGTGTGTGTGTGTGTGTGTGTGTGTGTGTGTGTGTGTGTTCCTTACCGTCTATCTGCCCCTGCAGTGAGTCTCTCTCCCTCTCCAGCTCCCCTTTAGAGCGGGCACACTCCAGTTTGACGCTGGCCCCCTCCAGTTTATGTGAATGCTTCAGGCTGTCAATCTGAAAGCCACATAAAGACAAATGGTTTGTTTTTGTTACTTCAAACCTCAAGTACATGCTGAAAGTTGAACTAGGTCTGACAGGACTTCAGGCACAATTCATGACCCCACATTTGAATTAATTAGTGGGTGCAACGGATCTCAAAACCCCTGCTAGGATTGTCTCAGCGTTTTGAGTCACACATTGGAGCAGCAGATGAAAAGGGAAGCAAATTAAACTTTTAAAGTTGCCGTCAACACGGACTGCCTCTCTACAGATTGTTTGTGTTGTTGTTTTGTTATAGCAGTTGGTATACAAGGCTCAAGACAATTTCTTCCCGACCACCATCCCAACAATCCTTTTACTGCCCAGTACCAACCAACTGAAAATGTCTACTGTGTGCCAAGCGTGAGTAGAATTATGGTGGCCGACCCAAAATCCCGAAACACTAATGGCCCCATCGACAGCCAGGACGGGGTCAGAGTTGAACAAAAACCTGCGTACCTGACAGGTCAGAGAGTTGACCTCTCGCTCAGCTTTGTTCAGTCGTCCGGTGAGCTGGCTGTTCTGCTCGTGTGTCAGATGAAGCTCGCTCTCCATTCGCTCCAGCTGTAGACGCAACGACTGACGCTCCGCCTGTCACAACAACAACAACAACATATCAGATCCAACAATCGGTCACATGTACAGCCAAATCGTCAAGCAATCAAGATGAAAAGTGCTCAGCACAAACAGCGCAGTAATAAACTGAAATATAAGAGACGGCTCACCTCCAGCGACTTCACTGCAGCCTGAGACTCCGTTAGCTGTCTGATCTGGATGCGTTGGACGTTCTCGGCCTGCTGGCCCGAGTTGTCTTTCTGGGCGCGAAGCTCGGCCAACTCCGCCTCCAGGCCCTTCAGCCTCAGGTGGAGCTGGGCTTTCTCCCTCAGCAGGGCCTCCACTCGTTTCCCATCACGCATTGGGTCTGAACCCTGGTACTGAGCCACCAGTTCCTCTCTGTCCGCCTCCAGACGAGATATCTTGGGGGGGGGGGGGGGGGGGGGGGGGGGGGGTCATTTTAATTAGTGTCTACTTTTGTCACTAGAAATCAATGTGCACAAACCACCCAAATGCTGAACAACCGAACAACAAGCGTACCTCTGCTTCATAGCGGATCCTCCTGTCCTCCAACACATGAGCATGTTCTTCTCTCTGGTGGTCGAACTGGGACTTGATGAAGGTGAACTCGTACCGCAGCTTGTTGTACTCGGACCGGTACTTCTCGGTCTCCTGAAACGAAGGAACGCGACAACGCAAATTAGCCCCAAAATCAGCGAGAGCAGAAGCAATCAAGCAGACAAAATAGAAATTTGCTTGAAAGTGGCAACTTTCAAATGATTGTCAATAGGCTCTCAAGAGGTTAACGGAGATGCTTCAATAGCTTTCTATATTTACAGCCAAGCTAAAATAAATCGGTCTATTAACCCACCTATTCTATATGCAGTAACCCGGTTTCTCTCGGCCACATGTTTTGATCCTGTCCCTCTCGAGTCACGTGCTGGCCCTCAGGGGCCTTTTAGTTCTATGTAATGCAGCCTCTTGAATCCAACCCACTCACCACTATCATCATCATCATCATCATCATCATCATCTTTAGGGTGATACGTAAACCGCATGCCACAAAACCTAGTAATTGCAAATAATAGCCTCAATCAGAATTAGCACACACTCATTTCTAATTCTCATTCAAATAGGAAACCTAACGAGGCGTCCTATTGAAACATGAACAGGAGGTATCGTTGCTCCAGCTCAAGAAGGTTGGACACATACTGAGCTGGTCCTACGACAGGTTTACTAAGGACTCTGATGTCCCATGCCACCTTGTGGAGGTTTTTCCTATTTAGCATATTTCTACAGGAACAAAAGTTCATGCAATGGATACTTTATTTTATTTAATTTAGCCATTTACTTTGACTTCATATTTAAATATATAGAATATGTATTTTTAATGTCATTATTGTTAATTTTCCTAATGTCAAAGTTCTTCTGAGTGCACTCTTGGTCCTCGGGGAGCTAAGAAGAGATAAGGTGTGGTTGCATTGAAGGGTAATGTCTGTACGAGTTATCCATTTCCATTTCTGACATCTATTATGACGAGGGAAACATAAAATATAAGTAGATGGGTAGCAACTCCATCAATGACACCAGTGCTCTCTCTCTCTCATGGGTAAAGTTAATACAAAGTCACTGGTCATACCGTACACAAACAGACTGACCTCCTCCAGTTTATTGAACCTCTCTCTAACTGGAGCCTCCATCTCCTGTTGCACCTGAGCTCTGAGCAACTCCAGCCGCTGAGGGGTCATCACCTGGTGCACACACACACAAATACAATACAATACAATACATTACATGTCATTTAGCTGACGCTTTTATCCAAAGAGACTTACAATAATGTTACATTCATACACTGTAGACACAGCTACAGGGAACAATTCAGGGTTAAGTGTCTTGCTCAAGGACACGAGTAGGGCGGGGATTGAACCACCAACCCCCTGAATGAAAGACGGATCTGCTAACCACTGACCCACAGTCACACACGTGTTTCGAGAAAGTCAGTAGAAGTCAAGTTGCAGAGAAATATTTAAATCTCAACCACACCAGGAAAAGAAAAGGTGTCCTGTTTTGGGTCTGTGAACGTAACCCGGCATGCCAAAAGAGGTTTGGTCACAACCAAAGAGCCAAAGATTGCATCCTTCCCACGAGGTCCGTGGGGCCTCCAGCTTGGTTTACCTGCATTCGCAGCTCTTCCAGCTCCCTGGTTTTGTCCAGCAGTTCTCCTCGGAGCTCCGCCAACAGCAGCTGCAGCTTTTCCTGCTGTGCCTGTCTGTCGCTCAGCAGACGCTTCAGGTCACCCTGCGCCTGGCTGAACTCATCCTGCAAGCTGCAACATAGACACCGAGCACACGTAGGAGGATAAATGTCCTGCCACGCTTAACCCGGCCAAGCATGTTTTGCAAAAATCACGAATTATCCAAATAATCATCAAAATGTGCATACAACTCTTAACAAGACACTAAAACATACTTAAATCACTTAACTTTATATGTTAACAAATACACATTTCTTTATGAAAAAACAATCAAAGTTCTTAAATAAGGTTATTATCAATAAGCCCCCACCCCCTTGGCAAATATAAATAACGGATCATTTAATTTTTATAATGGCAACTATGTATGAGCCTGTTTTTTCTCTTACATTTTTTACAAACACTTCAACCTGTGCAATATAAATACACTGTGCAAAATAGTTATACTTATTCTGCCTGCATATAATATTCAGTTATTGTGGACTCTTTACTGTTTTTGTTGTTTTTTTACTCTGTCTCTTGCACTTTACCCCCTTTGCTGCTGTAATCCTGTAAATGTCCCCACTGCAGGACTAATAAAAGGAATATCTTATAAAAACTGTTTGAGAGTTTAAAAATGTATTTATTTTTATCATGATCGGCAATAAAAATCCTATATCATCCCGTCCCTAATACCAGGGCTGAGAATACCAACTACATGGGAAAGCGTGTATCGTAAAAAATAGAATTTAGTGCACTTAACACATTTTGCCAAATAAAATCACTGCCTGTCAGTGTTGTTGATGATCATCATAACTAAAGACAGACTGCCAAAGGATAAGAAAAGTGTATCTTAAATTAAATGTACCTGGTATGTTCAGCCTTAAGTGTCTGGTAGTTGGTCCTGTGGTTTTCACACTTCATCCTCTCGTCGATTAGCATCTTCTGCAGCTCCATCTCGGCTCCCCCCAGCCCAGCAGACAACCCCAGCATGGCTGCAGACTTCCCCATCCCAGGCTCCAGGTTTGGGAAGATGGGTGCCGACTGGCCGAGGGAAGAGGCCATCTCACCTCTGCAGCAAAAAAGCCAGAGATGGGCAGAGATCAAGAAAAGCTGGCTGAACAAAGCAAAAGGAAGTGTTGTGTCTCTATAGCTTTAAAAAGGAGGAATAGTCAGCTCTGTTTTTAATAGTGACACAAACTGTCTGCATTCTCCAAGTGTGGTGAGGTGCTTTTAGAGGGCCAATATCATTCCTGTTTGTTGTCGGTTAGTTACCATGGTGGCTGAGAGAGGAGTCCCCCAGCTACTCATTAAATCACGACCTCGTAGCAGTCAAGGCTCTGAATCAATCTCAAGTGATTAGGAGCTCCTTCCCCCAGGATATGCAGTCTGTGATTGCAACTAAAACACTTTTCAAGCATCCAATCCATCTCTGGAGGTGAATGTTAGACCAATGTCACTGTGAGAATAAATTAACGGTCACCTTCAAAATGATATCATCGCAGCATAATCTGTAGTTTCATAAGTACATCAAAAATAAAACAATTAAAGAAAGAAAGCCAGGTAGGTTAACTTGAGCGTCTCAAAACAAACGTAACTTATTGTTTGTTGACATGCTTTTGCAGCGTCAACGTCCCAATAGACTCACACACACAATAGACATACGCATCACACAAGTGGGCTTGATCATAATTGAAGACTAAACATCATTAACCTGACGTCTGAAATGGGTCAAAAGCATTGAATTGTTTTTGAATATCGCGCTGATTGCGACGATATGCTAACTAGCTCGAGATCTGAGTGCGTCTGTTGTCGGACACTCGCATCCTTTGACAGTTTCCCTTCAAAGACATAGCAATGCTCTTTAAACAAGAAACTACAGTTTAACTGTCACTGGGATTCAGACCATAGTGCTCAATGGAAATGGAAACATAACTAGTTACAATTCAAACTACATTCTGAACCACTAATTTAGCCGTCAGCTAAACCGGAACTAGGAACTTTAGCTTGGAAACTTGGCTAACGTAAGTTTGTGTACAATCCAGCGCATATTTAGGTTTAAAAGAATGCATTACGACACTATAAAGTATTATTTAACAACAACACCATTTAAATTTGAGACTTTAGCAGTTTATTGCCGAGAGTCACTTACCTTTTGTTAAATTTAGAGCTTCTTTTCCTGCTTTCTGTCCGTTTAATATGCTAGCTAGCGCTAGGTTGCTAATCTTTAAACTACAAACTGGGGGATCACGGGAATTTTCCCAAAGTGCATTTCTCTCGTTAAAGGAAGACGAACACTGTCAAGCGGCTAGTCCTATCAACGCTTTCATACTGGCTATATATATTTAGCTTTGTACATATATGTATATATACATATAGTTACCACATAGGTTAGTTTATCCACCAGGGCTCTGCTACTTACTATTAAGTGGCGCAATGATGACGTATATTTGGAGGCCAAACCCGGAAGTTAGCGTTGCACAGCCCTTCACATTAGGCCAATGAGATTCTTCACAAATGAACTACACCACGGTCGCATTAGCGCGAGTATAAACAATGAAGGCACTAGGGCGGACTTGTCGGCGTCATGACGTTTTGTAGTCTCATTTAGCCATTTGTTTGCGACCGCTTTTTAAAAACACTTAGTTTAAAAAAAAAAAAAAACGAAGTATTTATTATCGGAGAACACAACATTTAAATATATTAAACTTGTGTTAACCACATACCTCATTTCCGACATCTACCAACAAAAACATGAACATATGTCCAGGTTTTGGGATTGCTTAATTGTAACTAGGTATCGAATACATCGCCTATATTGAGTGCATATACACTAGTCCTTGATATTTATTTAACCACATTTGAGTAACCAATGGTTACTAATATTAAGTAGCAAAATTAGCATATTTGTGTATTTTACCTTGTATTTCGTGCAGACTTCTTATATACGGTCTATTGCACAAAAGTTAAGTTATATCTACCCAGAAAAAATGACATGTAATAAAAATCAACACATTGCTCACATTGTGGAAATCAGCCAGGGACTAATCTGCATTTAACTGATACCTCAGTAAATACGAGGTGCCTGAAGGAACGGCCGATCAGTCCACAGCTGGACACCCACCAGTTGCCTGAGAGGCAAGACAATAATTCTGAGGCATATCTCCCCATACTACATTGTCCCCAATGAGAACACAGTCTGCATTATACACACACTGTATCTAAATTGATAATATGTGGCTAATATGTGACACAATAAAGACTAAAAACAGAGATCAATAAAAGTCTTAAGGGAAATAATGGATGACCAAACCTTCTATAAAAAAGATATAAAGACCAACAATAATGCTCTTTACTGGAAGTAAGGAATGTTTAATTTTTTTAAAGCAAGAACATGAAGAGATGCAGCACTGGTCTTAATTATGTGAGGTCCAGTTAACAATCTGTCCACAGGTTCCTTCACTGAACTGGTTAAAAAGGCCTGTAATAATCCAGATATGATGGAGTAGGATAGGGAAGATAATGATAGTACTTCTTGCCCACTAAATGGTGAGCTGGTCAAACCAGTGGATCTCTTCCTTTAATATCTGGAGCATTTTTGCTACTTTAATTAATATCAGAAACTTAAACAGTGCCCTGCTCTTTGGTTTCATTCAGCAACATTTTCTTGATTTAGGAACGGTTCTTTTCTTACTTAAACTTGTAAAACATGTGTAATGTGAATAATCTGATGGCAATGATAATAAAAGAAATAAAAATACAAATAAATGTGACAGCAATGAAAATGTTTGTAGTAACATATGTGAACGTTGACAAAACACATTAACAAAGATCTTAAACCAAACCTGAACGATAGAAAATGATTTCATCGTAAAACAACATTCCACTGTAGACATAACTGGTATTTCAAAGTCAATTGAATTGTAAAAAGGGTCCACATTAAAAAATTATCATCTTTCTGGTTTCCTGGTCCTGAAAACATTGTGTTTCACTCAACGTACTTTTTAAAGCATCTGCGGTTGATGCAGTAATTATTTCTTGAAGTGACATATTACTTAACAAAACAATAGTTTAAAATAGCCACGTGGCGAAACTTACTATGAAAATCTATTTACAAGGTAATAATACATAAAAAAAATAAATTAACAAAATTATCTCGGGAAATATACATCTTGGTGGGGTACTTTCTTCCAACTTCCTGAGTTCACATATGGTCTTTCCAAAACACGGTGTCATAGACCCAAACATTTTCAACTGGAGCTGCAAGAAAAAAAGAGAAAGCGAGAGACAATTCAATAAAAACAAATCCAATCTAGAAAATGAGTAAAACTCATGAGTCGTCAACGCGGTTACCTGTCAGCAGCATCCTGGCCGGCCTCAGCATTGCTGTCGACTTTGGACGCGGACGCTCGCAATTTATTGAAATCTAAAAGAGACAGAAACAAGAGTTCGAGTCAAGTTGGGATCCCAACCACAACAAATTCTTTAATGTAAAAAAAATTGCAGAAACCGAAAACACTTGAACTCCTCCACCTTGAATCCAGCGGATCTGCGTCGCTGGGCCGTAGCCCTGCTCATTCTTAGCAGCGATGCGGAAGACCACCGCTGGTCGGTTGGAGGCCGAGCAGTCGATCTGGGCGTTATCCAGCTGGGTGGTGCTGACCGAGCACGACGTCTTGGTGCCGCGGTAGATCCTGATGAAGGCCATCTGACCTGAGCTGGTGGACCGGCTCTTCCTTACCGCCATGTACATGGAATACTCCAAGATCCGGCCTGATGGAGAGGGGGGAGCCTCCCATGTGATGTGGACAGATTCATTGGCCTGTGCGGAAGGAGGGTTATTAGGGGAAATGGGAAGAAAACAGCGACGCTTTCTTATTGCATCAACCGCTTTTAAGTCTGAATCTTTTTGATACGTCACCTTGGTAATTTTGACAGCACAGGGCGCTCCAGGGAAGCCAGGTTGGCAGGTCTTGAACTCGCTGACAGTGCTGAAGTCTCCCTGGCCGAAGTTGTTGATGCCCGCCACTCTGAACCTGTAGGTCTGACCCGGAGCGAGCTCCTGCTTCTCTCTGCTCTGATAGTCCTGAGGCCCTGGAAGCTTTCTCTGGAGGAAGGGCAGATGAGGATGTGTGACTGAAAAGAGAGGGATGACTGGCATCTTCATGGAGACCCAATCAACACCCACCATGTATTACTGTACAGGAGGTCGCTGCTTTTTACCTCTTTAGTGTTTGACAGCCGACTGCTGTTGGCTGCAGTCACCTGGTCACTGTCAGCAGGTAGGAAGTACTGGCTGACCTCAGAGAAGAGTGTTTTGAACACACCCACATCAAACCACACAGCTTCCTTTGGATTCTGCCGGGAGGAGATTGTCTAGTCTTAGTTTAGACCATGCCAGGAGAGCAAATAATTACCGTCCCGAGAGGGCACAATTAACTATTTGACTTCATGATAACAGATTAATTTGCTAGAAGGATCCCACAGATATGATTATTAGCGTCAAAGGGTTATGACAAAAAGTGTTTTCAAGAAAATGTGAAAACATCAAGATATCGCAACATAGCCACAAATAGAGATATTATTTAAACACCACATCACCCAGCCCTGATCTGACCTGATGTGCATGGGTATAGAAGTCTTTTGTCTTGTCAGCAGAAACAGGGTGGGACTCTGTAAACGGAAAGGAAAGTCCAGTCAATTTCACTGTGATGCAGTCGGATGTATCGCTGACATTTGAGCATCATCATTACCTGGCTGGTGCTGAGTTGAGCTGCTGACCTCTGTGGCTGATGTCTCCTGTCCAGCACCTACAACCGAACCACACAAAGAGAGGTCAGTGGATCAAAGCTGGGGAAACTGCAGTACCATTCAAGTGAGAAGACAAATCGTATTTGACGAGGCCAGTTCAAAACATTGTGTGGGGAATCTATAACTCTATAGGTATCTATAACTAGAGTAATACATTTATTGATGCAGCGGCATTTATTTAAACATGCCTACTGTATCTTTTATTGTCCGACAATTACATTTGTGGAAGCACAAAAATCGACCAGTATTTAAATCACTTGACATCAAGATGTACCGCCGCGTTGTGTGTCAGAGTCCTTTTCCGTCTCCCTCCCACAACTCGGCCCTCCTTGTGCTTTGGTCACGGCTGAGCTGTTGGCCGATCCTCCCATAGTTTCCTGCTTTGCTGAAGCATCCTGAAATTCAGGGAGAAAATTCATTAAATTACCGCAAATTTCCTAACTATATTTTGCCAAACACACAGGTTTGTTTCTGCCTCTTTCCTCAGCCAAGAACTATTAAAGTTTTGACAGCACTTTGGGTGCAAATTTAGGATCATCAGGCTACACAGCGTGGAGCCCCAGTGGCAGAGGAGCAAGAGCTCTTGGCAAGTATTATATAAACATGAATTAGCCCATGAAATATAATAACATTTATTATAGTCAATGTAAATATCATATAGTATAATATCTTTTGATATGACTTTTTATTAGCTGATGTTAAGCAAAGCCAATAGATTTCATTTATCCCGTGCAAATGTGCCACACAAACACAGGTGAGGCAAAGTAATATCTAAATCAGGGGTCCTGTGGTAATACTAGTCACACACTAATAGGGCTCAGAATAGAGATCCACGTCTAAATCTAATAAGGAAAAATGCAGAAGTAGTAATAAGGTTGCCTTTTGAATTCTTCACTAAACATGCTCAGTGTGAATGCCCTATAGAAAAACATCATCATGTGTTCAAGTTCAGTCTAAAAGAAAAGTACCAACATCTGTGTGTTCAGTCTGTTGCTAGAACAAATATACCATTCAGTATGCCTAATGATAAAGCAGGGGTGTAATAATACATGTAATAACCTACATCTTTGTTGACAGATTTAAGCATGTATAGTAACTCATATCTACCTGGGCCGATGCTTTCGCTTCTTTGTTAGTGGTTCCTCCAGTTTGAGGCTGAAGAGACTGGATACCTGAATAAAGAGAGAAGGCAAAATGTCACCGTAGTGCCACAAATCTCCACATAAATGTCACCGTAGTGCCACAAATCTCCACATAAATGTCACCGTAGTGCCACAAATCTCCACATAAATGTCACCCTGATAAACACTAAAGATTCTTTCTTTTTTGTTCATGTATTTTACGGGCTGTAAGATTGTTCCATTACTTTTTTTCCTAATCTTTAACTATTCCATGTATAGTTTTGTCCTGATCCTCACTGATAGCTGAATACATGCACTTTCCATACCTGCAGAGTCTTTACCCTTGGTGTCCAGTCCAACTATTCCAGTTGGATTGGCTGATTTGGCTGGTGGAGGCACAGGCTGGAGCTGAAGGATGTAGTAGTCTGCTGCCGCCAGGGGGCGCCACGCCACATGAAGCATGCTGATGGTGGATTTGATGAGTAACACTGCCTCTGGAGCGGCTGGTCGGTCTGAGGACAAAAAAAATGAATATATTGAGGAACCAAACTTCTTTTTTTGTTTAGTTTTTTTTTATACTGACACAAAGTGATCAATCCTTAAAGCCTCCCTTCTCCTTCCTCACCCGTCTCCAGGTACCAGAGGTCCTTGCAGCAGACCTGGTAGTTCCAGCTCCTACGGAATCCATCACGGCCGCTCCAGATGTAAAGCCTGGACCCGACAGTGGCAGCACAGTGGCCGGCCCTGGCTTTGGGGCGACAGGCGTACGGATCGTCACTCTGGGGGCCCTGGCTCTGCAGCTGGGACTCAATACCGTCTTGCTGTTCTGGACCCAAGTTCTGCCAGCACATAGTGTCTGTGACATAAAAGCAGGGCAGAAGTGAACTTGCTGGCCTCTGAATGATGCAGAAACCCCATGGGCTGAATAAAAGACAACATGCATCATAGCAGTGGTTAAAACATTACAAAGAAGTGTTGACAAAACTTCATGTTTCAAGCACACATATTCCCAAAACTGAACCCATAAAGATGGTTGCCAGTGCTTCACCCTAGATGACAACTATGACAAGAGCGTGGGATATTCAAAGAGAAATGTACTGACCTAAGTTTAGTATGCTTAAAGAGTCACTGCATATCGATTCAGTTCCTAAAGCAATGCGTTTGTCTGACTCTGGTA
The DNA here is from genome assembly GCF_009769545.1 of Cyclopterus lumpus. Lineage (NCBI taxonomy): Eukaryota > Metazoa > Chordata > Actinopteri > Perciformes > Cyclopteridae > Cyclopterus > Cyclopterus lumpus. The sequence goes on from NC_046988.1 coordinate 4,939,792, forward strand.
CAGGAATCCAGCCACCAAAAACATACATCCTGCGGACAGAAGGACACAGTGGTTTGTTGAGGCTAGCCAGGTCAGGTGTCACATACAAACTAGACATCTGCTTTACCAGAGATATGACACCGATGATGACAGATCTCTTACTTGTTTCCAATAACACTGGCAGAGTGAAGGCTTCTGGGAAGTGGCGTGGGGCCCCTGGTTTCAGCCAT